>NC_071268.1:24823493-24953493 GCF_023375685.1 Ictalurus furcatus
CCTGGTATCTGTTGTCCAATAAATATTTATTTATGTGAACTGAAAAGTTTTTACATTACTGAATGACCTTGCCAAATCAAAAGCTCATGTGTGCTCTTTCTTAATGGCTGCTGCATACTCTGAGTGGCGTACTGCTGACATCGTTATGCGTGATGGTTATTCATGTCTTCCACTTAAATGCCGGTACTCATAGTTTCAGCACAGCTACTTTACAAGTTCAGAGACTTATATACATGAAGCATAGCTGTGTGGTCTGCACAAGAAAATGACTGACTCACCAGCCCACTTATTTTAACTGTCTTAATTTCTGGTTAAATTACAATAGTTAGGAACGGTCAGACTCTGGAATAGAACACTCGCTTACTCATGGGTATGAATGCATGTGTGCAAAAGCTTGCGTAGACAAGCTGGGATGACTGTGCTTGCATGAAGTAACTATTTCTGAAAGAAAAAAACACAAATGCCAACCACCTTCTCTGTCTGCTTGGATAGACAACCAAAAACAGGGGTTTCAACATAAAATGCAGAAATTAGCATAAAAAGACTAAAGTATTTAATGGAGAATGCAGTTAGCATGAGCTTAAACACTCATATTCTTTTTAATTACATATTTTTTTGTCATAGCCCTGCAGTGGTGCAAAATCAGTAGGGCCTTTTATGGGCTTTTACAAGCCATTCTTCAGTGTTTGAGAGTTTGCAGCAATGATGGAAAAATTCCAGTTATTCTAGAGCGTTTTTTTATTTTCTATGGAAGACTCTGAATTGCTTCTCTTTTTTATCTATTTTTTATGACTCTTTAATAAAGTTCAGCTATTCCTTGCGAGACTGGTGTGACGCACATAGCCGAGGTGATGTCGCCTGTTGTTGCCGTGGTTACTGAGGGATTCCTCAGCATGCTAGCCGGAAAGACCTTATAAGGTAGAACAGAGAGAGAGAGAGAGAGAGTGAGAGAGAGAGAGGAAAGTATAACCTGCACACTGCAGATACTGCGGATATATTAGAATTTTTAAAAGCCTGTGTTCACACACCCACACACACTGCAGAGAAAAATGCCTATACAGGTGATTCCTAGTCCACTTTGGCATGATGCATGAGAAAGATAGGTAGAGAAAGAAGGGAGTGCAAGAATGGCAAATGCCATGTTATTGACAGTGCTGCTCGTTTTGTAAATTTGTACTAACTACAATGTAGATGTGTGTGCATGTGTACATGGGTGTGATGATTAAATAAACCTCGGTGTTTTCAAAAAGTAAGGTATTCATTGTAATGGAGGGCGGGAGGGGTGTAAAAATTTTTTGAACAGTACACACTATGGGCAAAAATATGTGGACACCTGACCATCACACCCATATGTTGCATGTGGTTCTTCCCCAAACTGTTGCTGCAAAGTCTGAAGCACACAATTGTACAGGATGTCTTTGTTTGTTTGCTGTAGCATTACAATTTCTCTTCATTGGAACTATAGTAAGAGACTCACAATGCCCCTGTGCACAAAGCAAGCTCCATGAAGACATGGATTGTCAAGGTTGGAGTGGAAGAACTTTAGTGTCCTGCACAGAGCCCTGACCTCAACCCCACTGAACACCTTTTGGATGAACTGGAACACCGACTGCACCCCAGGCCTCCTCTCCTCAGCTGACCTCACTAATGCTCTTGTGGCTGAATGAACACAAATCCCCACAGCCATGCTCCAAAAACTAGTCTAAATCCTTTCCAGAAGAGTGGCGGTCATTGTAACAGTAAAAACCGACTAAACCTGGAATCCGATGCTCATTAAGCTCTGATAGGAGTGATGGCCAGGTGTCCACAAACCTTTGGCCATAAAGTATACAGTATATGCTGCATTGAAAATGGCAAATAATTCAGATGGTAACAGAAATCAGGATATTGACTGATATTAAATTACAATTAAGTGATTTGGAGGTGAGCTTATATTTTCCCAAAAGCTGTACATAAGTTTAGACACTATGCAGAAATGCTTAGGAGTCTTGTCTCTACTATATGAGTGTCTCCACACTAAAGTAGATAGGAGTCTCGTCTTGTAAAACTGAAAATAACTGGACTTTACTGAAACCATGGGGTGTTTATATCCGAGTGGGAAACAAAGTTTGAAATTTTTATCGGTTGTCACAGTGCAACCATTTCCGCATACAATCAGCACAAGCGTTTCAGTGAGTAGTAATGCAGTTTCATGACTCTCCACGGCAATCACTGAATGGCGAGCCACAATAAAAGCACTGTGCTGAACCGGAATGTAATGAAGGCCTGAGGACTGTCCGAATTGATTGCTATGATTCAACCTCACACCCTCGATCACTTGCGTACTATATTTTAGAAAATAGCATTGGTTATTTGTGATATTTATTCTACCGTACAACAGTCACAAGATTTCTCTCTTGACATTAATAATTGAATAATAATAAAAAATGTAACCTCTTTGACAAGTTTCACAAAAGAGAGTTATGTATATTCTTTAGTAACAACTACACTATACAGAACTATCCTGAACCACAGTGACGCTGAACAAAATGAAGTAGTTACTTTGAATGAACGAATTAATTAATGAATAATTGAGCGCTTCAGCTTATAGTGTGAAAGTACATCCACTACCCAGCCCATAAGAGAGCTGTACTGACGTTAACATGACAACTGAACGAACAATGTGAAATGATCCCCTGGCCACAGTCATTAGTGCTGAAACTCCTTATCACATTAGTGTGTTACATTACTTATTCACAATTAAATTCTCTCTCTGAAGAAAAATCCGGCGGGAATGATCAACGATGACGCACTTTACTTTAAAAGCCTGACTTCATTATGGTCATAAGAGGGTTCTCTAAAACACACACACACACACACACAAGCACACAGTTCCAGCTGGTGTGAGAGCAACCTACATGGGAGATCCCTGATACATACCAACCTACGCACAGAGAGAGGTGGACAAGCTCAAGTATACTCGCGCACATTCTGTGCCAGAGAGGCTGAGCAGGGAAGCCCATATTCATACAGTTTCCGGCCTCCGCTAGAAGAGAGAGAGAGAAATCCCTTAGACTGTTTGGCAGTAAGGGGAACCCATCTGCATTCTCCGCCCTGGAATGCATTAACCTGCAACCGCCTACCTCCCATCTGGATAAGATTGGGAGGGAGGTGAGAAATATTCCTCTCTCTCTGTGTTTTTCTCTCTACATCTCTCATAGCAGGAGCTTGAAATTATATATATATATATATATATATATATATATATATATATATATATATATATATATATGTATATGTATGTATATATATATATATATATATATATATATATATATATATATATATATGTATGTATGTATGTATATAATATATATATATAGGCCAGAAACATGTGACATTTGTAGTGTTGTTTCTAGATCATTACTGTCACATAATGAGGGTTAGAATGGAAGTAATTGCAGTTAAGAGCTTTATTGAAGGGCATATATTCCAGAGGTAAAGGCAAAAACAACAAAGACAGGCAGAGGTCAGGCGATCAGATAAACAGGCTAGAGCAGGTAAGGCAGAAATCAAGGACAAGGGAACAAACAAAGTCAAAAACCAAAATAACAACACAGTAGCACGGCTTGGTAAACGACAGAGACAATAGCAACTGAGCATATTATTTCGCAAAGACATAGTGACTGAACAGTCTCTTATATTGTGTGGTGTGATTGGGCGTGGGATTGGGAACAGGTGTGTATGATTAGTTCTCAGGAGAAGGTGCCATGTCTGTGTGCAGTTTTGGGAGTACCGTGTTTGTAGTTTGCGGTGCATTCTGGGAAATGGAGTCGCTAGTTTGCTGTGACATGACAATTGACAATCATATATAACCTCAAAAATGATTCAATTAGTGCTATAACTTCCTGATTGTAACATTATTATTATTATTATTATTATTATTATTAAATACCTTTTATAAATTAATCATAGGGTTGGTTGGGGGAAAAGGGAAGGATTTTAACGTGATCCCATAAGACATTTATATAAATTCGAACCATGTGGTTGGAATTCATGCAAATATAATCTCATCACTAGCCCTGACCTTACACGTTATAACTTACTGTACACATTGAGGGTTCTGAATATTACACATTGCTCCTTTAAATGACATTTTCCATCCAATTTGATCCATTTTGCTTCTATAATAAAGAAAATGCTGTTCCCAGGTTTTCCCATTATGTTTATTTATTGTGATTGAATTAAACCCGCCCACAGCTAACACTTTAAGAACATCTGGCTAGCCTAACCACAACAAATCAAATCAACACTTTAACACCACAAATTTGATTTATATTAATGAGATTTGTGTTTGACTTGCATTGTTTGGATAGATAACGTAAATTGACAGAAACATTTACACAGCAGTAATGATGGCCAAGAATATGTTTTTGGCTGCATGTAACTTCTGACCCAAGTTGCCAGGTTTGAATGCCCACGCACTTCCAAGTTTAGCTCAGTGGATTAATGCCAAACTGACTAATGACCACGATGCTGTATTGATCCGTGAACTTCTAAAAAAAAAAAAAAAGTCAGATCAGAAATCTCCAGATTCGTGTTTATCAAATTTCTCACAGAGGAATAGAGGGAAAGACATGGTGTCTTCTCCGCCTACTACCTTATGTCGAGAGAGAGAGACATCATCTGGCTGCTGTAAGGCTGAAGAACAGCAGAATGAATATCATAAGCAACACATTAGCATCAGAGATCGAATCATGTTTGAAGGTTCTGCCTTCCACATTATCCTTCATCTCTGAACTCTATGAACAATGTGTTGTTTCAGATTTTATTTAGAAGGACAATGGTGATGTTTTGAAAGTTCAAAGCAAGCAGTAGTAAGGGGCGTAGGTTCAAATCCCAGGATCGCCAAAAAAACAATCTATTCAAAAAATCAAACAGATTTCTTAAGATAATGGATTAATGGGTTCAAAAAGGTGATCTCAGTGACTTTGACCGTAGCATGGTTGTTGGTGGGCCGGTTTGATTATTTTTTGAGAAACTACTGATCTTTTGGGATTTTTCACACACAACAGTCTCGATTTTATACAGAGTGGTGTGAAAAACAAAAATCAATCAGTGATGCGGGTGGAAAAACCTTAGAAATGAGAGAGCTCAGAGGAGAAGACTGGTTCAAGCTGACAGGAAGGCTACACCAACTCTAATAACCACTCTTTAACAACTGTGGTGAGAAGAAAAGCATCTCAGTACGCACAATACTTGAAACCTGAACCTGAGGCAGTGTTTTTTCTGCAGTGTGCACAAAAAAACAGCTCTTTTTAAACAGTCTTGTGCAGAGGGTTCAGTAGCTAATCTAACCAAAAATCCAAAAAATTAACCCATTCTAATTGTACATTTGAGAAATATATCCATATTGACAAATTTAATTATAATTAAAAGTAAATATAAAATATAATAACAGCAACTCATTACTCCTAATCATGTTTGCGTGTGGGTGTCAGATCACATTCTGAAATATAGTGTTGTCTCCCAGGTAGCATAAACAAATTATAGCGCTAATTCTAGAACGGAAAGTATAAACGATCCGCGGCATCTTTGTTTTACCACAAGTCGTGAGTCATGAACATTGTGTCGTGTGTTGGCAGGTTGTATATATTTTTGATGGCACTGTGCTCAGTGAAAGTGGCGAAAATAAGTTGTGGAACTGTGTGTGTGTTATCTGAGTTATTAGTGCATATGTGCAATTGCATCACTTAACACTAATCACAGACAGAACTGGAAACGAAGTTAAGTATTATATGTTTTAAAAGATATTATAATACAGGGCCCTCCACTAATATTGGCACCCTTGGTAAATATGTGCAAAAAAGGCTATGAAAAAATGTCTTTACTGTTTAACCTTTGGATCTTTTGTTCAGAAAATTCACAAAAATACTATGCTCTCATGGATATCAAACAGTTGCAAACACAACACATGATTATCAAAAAAAAATCGTTGTTAAATATAGGTGTGCAACAATTATTGGCACTCTTTTAGTCAGTACTTTGTGCTACCTCTCTTTGCCGAGATAACAGGTTTGAGTCTTCTCCTATAATGCCTGATGAGGTTGGAGAATACATGACAAGGGATCTGAGACCATTCCTCCATTTTTGAACAAAAGATCAAAAGGTTAAACAATAAAGACATTTTTTCACAGCCTTCTTTGCTCATATTTACCAAGGGTGCCAATATTAGTGGAGGGTGCTGTAATTGGAAGGTTTGATAGGGGACTGGGATGAAGAACATCCAGCTAACATTTCGAGACAATTCACACATTTCACACATTTTGTTCAATGAATATTTTAAAAGTATATTTTTCTGAGATCAACTTCCAACAGGGTCTCACTTTCGGATCACAGCCCCAAAACAGACCTCTAGTCTCAACAAGCTTTCTAAAAGTAAAAGAATTCTGCACTTACATCTGTTTGAACACATTGCCTGGTCATTACTAATAATATTTATTAGTAGAAATTTGTATTCGTTACATCCGAGTTTAGAGTCAATATATAAACACTTCATGAGAATGAACACAAATGAGAATAAATTAACTCTGAGTGAGAAAACACTTTAAGGTGACAGAAAGGCCTCAAGCTGCTTTCGAAGAACTTTCCAGAAAATGACATTTGGGCTCCAAGAAAAGAAAGAAAGAGTGTCATCATAAGGAACACTTTGTGTGTGTGTGTGTTTGTCAATGCTGCGGAGCATCAATGTATGTGTCATCGTTTCTGCTGAACAGTGTGTGTGTACGTGTGTGATGATGATTATGATTGTGACCATCAGCAGGTGGGAGGCAGAAAGAAGGCACTGGAACACTGAGACTCTTAAGATCCTTTTCTCAATTCACATCATATTTCAATCCATCCCTTCTTCCTACCATTCTCTTTCTCCCTCTCTCTCTCTCTCTCACACACACATACACACACACACACACTAGTGTCAGTACGTCATGAATAGTTTTTGTACAAAGGCCTGAGATGCAACATGTCTTACACAACAGGCATGGAAAAACCGTTTCATCCTTCCTTTCCTTTTTTCATGTCCACTTCATCACTCCTTTGCTTATTAACAGTTGTTGTTTTTTTTTTTTTCCACCGAGTGTTCTAGGAAGCATCCCTGCTGTTTGAAAACGTCACCACATTTTATTTTTACTTTATTTTTCTGCCTCAACTCAGCAACAGCTGCTTTCAGACTGAGACGTGATTTCTTCCTCTCTCCAGCCATGAGTTTCAATATAATAATAACGTGCGACTGCCCTATTATGTGTGTCTATTAAAAACCACTGCCTATCAATCCTTCAAGTCCTTATTCACGCCACACTTTGCCACGAACACACACACACAAAAAAACCCTATTCGCACATCTGGGATGTGGCAGGGACACTGAATGAGAGACACATATAATGAAAGGGAGAAGGAGATATTTGGCGATGATGTCATATTGTGTTATTTTCATTTGTGCATCAGTGTGGGAAACAACTGGTGTGTGTAACTGCTCCAAAAATAGTCTTAATCAGTCTGAAGATGTGAAGATATTATTAGACACCAGGGAGAACATAATCAGCTCCTGTAAATGATGTGTAGACGTGGGCGTGTGTATTATGGCCGATAACAGCATAACCGCAGCTCAGCTTCACGTCACGCATCATCACACCACCTTGTCGCTTTTTATTTTCCTATAACAAACTGTCCCCATTGTGCATCACTAATTATCATCCAATTATTACAATGTTAATTCATTGTTGATTAGTGAATAACAAGTTGATTAATTAGTAATTAACTAACACATTAATACTAAGCAACTCACTTATTCTCCTTGTTCTCTCCTTGCTTTCTGTCTGTTTTTTTTTAATCTATAGTTTTTAGTTTTTATTAAAAAAATAAAGCTTTTGATGGGACTTTTTATCCTACTTAACTCTCACTATTGTCACGCCATGCAAAAGTGCACCCGCTGAATGTATTTATTAAAGTTTTTAACTCAGTCCACAGTCCAGAGGCATAAACAATACGCAGGCAATGTGTAAAGAAAAAGAAAAGCAATAACAGGCTACTATGAATATCCAACGATGTAGAAACAGGCCTAGAGTCAGTAATGAAAGAATTAAACACACTAGAGATAAGAATTGGAAATACCCACTAGAACAAAGGAATGATTTGAAAGGAAGCGCTAGAGGTTATATATGCTGAGTAAGTGAGAAAGAGGTGAAGATAATTGACTGAGCCTGGGTTTAGCAAGCTGGAATCACAGAAAGATGGGGATACTGGCTACGTGTCAGGGTAATACAGATAATAAGCTGAATGGGTAATATCTTATTTGTAAGGCACATGATATAGGATACACGAGATACAAGAGGCACGAAACAGCCAGGTGTGAAAGGTGTTGTGTTTATTCCCTCATATGCTCATGATTTGTTTAAGGAACTGACACGTTCTCATATTCAGTTAAATACACGCAGATAGATTCTCTTGATTTATTTACTTTTTTGCTCTGTTTTCCTCATTTACAGTATTTCTATTCTCTCTCTCTCTCTCTCTCTCTCTCTCTCTCTCTCTCTCTCTTTTGTCACAGAAACATATAAATAATTTCAGAAAACGTCACACACCTGTGACAGGCCTCTTATATCTTCTATTATATATATATATATATAGAGAGAGAGAGAGAGAGAGAGAGAGAGAGAGAGAGATAGATAGATAGATAGATAGATATAATATAGCATTTATTTTCTAAAATCCAGTATAAACTCTGTCACTTCATCTCCATGTTAGTTTAATGTGTGTGCAAATAAATACATTAATCCTTGGGTAAAAATATAAATAAATACATGGATTGATGGATGGATTGATGGATGGATGGACATATGGAAGGATCTATAAACAGTGAAGAGCAGAAAATTTGATAAAGTGAGAATTTCATCCACACACACTTTTAAATCAAAGTCTAGGTTTAATCTTTGATCATAAGTAAATAGAATATAAGCCAAACCCCGTGTGTGTGTGTGTGTGTGTGTGTGTGTGTGTGTGTGTGTGTGTGTGTGTGTGGGGAAATCCCACCCTTGCACAGATATAGTTAGCACAAGCTTGTGTTGTCACACTCAGCTGATCAGAAACCCACACATGGAGGAGGAGGAGGAGGAGGAGAAAGGCAGAGAGAAGGAGACAATAAGGTGGAGGGATCAGTCATGAATGAACCACTTTGGCACTGAGACAGAAAGAGAAACCGGATATGTCTTTATGTGGAACTCCCCATGAATAAGTGTGTGTGTGTGTGTGTAGGCAGGTCTGGGCAGTCATACATATTTCTGTTTTTGGATAAAATTAAAATGCTTCTCTCTCTCTCTCTCTCTTTCTCTCTCTCTCTCTCTCTCTCTCTCTCTCTCTCTCTCTCTCTCTCAGAAATTAGTCACCCATTCATGGCTTTCATTTATCTGTTCTTTGGTGTGTAAAACTAATCCACTCACTTAAGTCTCAATATATGGGTTTAGCCAACAAGGTCACTTCCTGTATGGCAGAAAGCAGGGGTCAAATGCCTTATCTTTTTCACCAGGCTGTCATTTGAGGCTCGTTGTCTGGTTCCAAGGTGAAAATCTATAACTGAGAAAAGTATAAATAACAAATAGAGAGAGAGAGAGAGAGAGAGAGAGAGAGAGAGACTAGTAAGAAAATTACTGTATATAGCTGCTGTAATGTAAGGAAAATATTAGAGTTTTATTTTTTAACATCCATTAACACTCGTTTATTGCGTTAATGCTCAACGGGATACGTTTTAAACTGAATTCGAGCCATTTTCTGAAATTCAACGTGTTGCAGATGGTGCACACTTTGTCAGGTAAGCTGTCTTTAAATAAACAAAGTAAAATATTACAGTTTTACTTTCTAACATCAATTAACACTCATTTATTAAATGTTAATTTGAAGCAACTTGCAATTACTTCGTAGATTCTATTAGTGTTACATTCTTTTAAGTAAACAATGTTGAGTGAACTCATTTATGTACACATAACAAAGGTTAAAAAGTATGAAAATGGTGCATATATATTTTAAGTAAATGCAACACATTATTTTTTTTCCGTGTATAAGAGGAATACATGTATAGTGTTGTATAGGTAATAATCATATAGGTAAATAATCAACTTCAGACTATAGTAACAGTAATTCCACCATGGAGTTTATTATTTTCTTATAAAAGAATAACCTGTTATTCCCTTACCTTATAACTTAGCACCTTATAAGTGCTTTGATTGTTTGATCTTGTGTTATAGTAACCCAAGGCAAGATTGTCTGGGTACTGCCAGCTGTCAAAAACATGACCTCTATTTTCCCAAGATCCTCAGCATATCAGGTCATTGACTGCTTCAGCAAGATTCGGTCAAGACCTCAACTAACCTGAAAACTTGCAATATCCACAGCATACATCAATTCATTGCAAAGGCCAATCAGCCAATCATGTTGCATAAATGCATAAAATTATGCAGATCCACATCAAGAACTTTGACTTTGACCATAGTATTGCTGTTGGTGATGTTGGTGGTTTGAGTATTTCAGAAACTGCTGATCTTCTGGGATTTTCACAAACAACAGTCTCTAAAGTTTACACAGAATGGTGTGAAAAACAAAAAACACCCGATGAGTGACAGTTCTGTGGGTGATCAGAGAGGTAAGAGGAGAACGTCCAGACTGTTCAGAGCTGACAGGAAATCTATGGTCACTGAAATAACCTCTCCTTGCAACCATGGTGAGCAGAAAAGTATCAGACAGATGGGAAAGGACACTAGAAGACCTCATCAGGGTCCAGTCATGTCAGCCAAGAACAGGAATCTGAAGCTACAGGGGGCACTGGCTCAACAAACCTGGACAAAAAAAAATCTTTTTTTTTCTTTTTTCGATCTTCAACTGTCCAGTTTATGCACTATGTATATATACAAATCTAGTGATTACATGGAATATTAGTCTTTAAATAGCTTGTAGAGTGTCTGAAACAGATAATCCAAAGAAATTGTTGAGATTGAAAAAAAAAATTAAACAACAAAACAACATGATCTGTAGAAAAACATGATGTAATTTGCAACCTTGTGAAAAGGAAGAACTTTCCGAATTCATTTCCTCAATTAAAATATTATTTGGTTTTGTTTTTGTTTTTTTTCCATTAGGAATGAGTGAGTCAGTTGTTCAGTACAGGGTGTTTCTGCCTGCCTAGTGGAGAAACACAAAGAAGAGTATTTAAGGCCTTTCTTAAGAAGCAGAAATATGGATTCTCTTTTTTTTTTTTCTTCAAAATTTGCCATGGATTTTCTTGTATTTCAAAGCCTTTAGAAAACACACATATGAAGACACAACAAAGCCCTCTTGATGTTGTCAAATCAGTGACCTTACCTAATCTAATCTGTGGCCCTCCTGAGGGTTTCTATAGGAACAAGGCTGCATTACAGCATCACACACACCTTCTCTGTCATTACCTTCTTTATAAAAAAAAAAAAAATGGATGCTGAGGCTCTTACATAAGAGTGTCCTGATTTATGGATTACAGGGCTTTGTTTACTTAATTATGAGCAGGGGAGCAAAACTGGGGTATGCCGTATATGCAGTGTATCAGGGTGCCATGGGTGTGTGTGTGGGGGTGGGGGTTCTTTGATTTCAAAGATATCATTCTTTGAAAATCTTTCATAAAACTTTATTAATAATCAAAAGTTCATTTGTTAAAAAATAATGAAAGGAAATATTTGTATTTAACTTTTGGTTAGCATTTTAAACGAGTTCAAAGATGTATTTTATTATATCAAGTGATTGCATATCAACCAACATTACACTAAGTCTGTCACAGATGCAGTCACATGACCAAAATGGATAGAGGAAGGAAGCGTTCTGGAGCGTAGAACAGAAAAAGAAAAAGGGAAAATGAAAAACAGTGCATTAGAATGAAGACAATAATGTCCGAGCGGATACACAGAGGTTGGTAAGCTTTACCTATCTTTTTTATCACTGTAAGTCTTGAAGTTAATCAACATTTAACGTTGTTGCCTGAGAGGGCAAAGTGATTAACGTTAATATCAGTTCATCTCCAAGTATCTCTGTCGTTCAATAAATAAATAAAAAGTCATGGTATGTTTGTGAATGGGTGTTTGATTTACATTCGAGAGAAACTGAGGAGGTTCAAATCTGAGCCTCCTCACCAAACACAACCTAGTTATTGGGCTTTTCGCCTCATCTTCTGTTAAAGCAGATGAATACGTTATGTCTTGCAGTGTGCAGTCAAACACGATATCAGAAACCATTGGATGTGGTGTGAGTAAATTACCTCATCCAGATGTGATTGAATAATTCCAGAGACTATGTCATTGACTTGCTTGTGATGGAGAGGTTGCTTAGAACCAATCATTTGGAACAATTAAGCATTTTTTTTTTTCTGCTTCTGTTTCTATTGAAAATAATGCTGCCGATAAAATTTAATGAATAATTTAATGTATAACAAATAAAATCATTTTATTGCTCTGTACATGGCTGTTCATAAAAAAGATGTGTCTTAAAGACCTGATCTACCATATAGATTTTTTTTTTAGTTTTTAACAGTTTTAAGCACTTCTAAAAATATATATTTTTAGTAGTTTGCCTGCAAGTAGTTTCATACTGAAAGTTAGCATTGTAGTATGTATAACAATAAGATAATGGTCCGTTTACTCAGCCATGAAGATGAAGAGATCACGAAGAGATGATAGAAAATGACAAAGCAGGTGAAGAGAACAGGTAGGAACGGGCCACACAGGATATTATAGTTTACGAAGACTATACGCTAGGCCTATTCTATATTATGCAGATGCTTTAAACAAACACGTAAGAGTCTTCATGAAAAAAAATGTTTAAAAACATACAAAATGAATGATTTTTTAACGTAAAAATGCAGAAAGTTTTCTGTAAGGGTTAGCATTAGGGGATAGAATATACAGTGGCAAGAAAAGGTATGTGAACCATTTGGAATTAATTGGTTTTCTGCATTAATTGGTCATAAAATTTCATTTCATTTCATCACAAGTATAGAGCAACACAATGTGCTTAAGATAACCACACACAAACAATTGTAATCGTTCTTGTCTTTATTGAACACATCCTATTAAACATTCAGAATGCTGTGGAAAAAGTAAGTGAAATGTTTACACCCCCCAGCTCTTGATGCATCATGTTGCTTTCTTGATCATCAGTGAATGTGTTCACCTTTTGTAATAGTTGTGTATGAGTCCATCAGTTGTCCTCAGTGTGAAAAGTGGGATTTGGGGACACCAACAATCCATCTTGCATAACTCTCAGCAAATGTGCGATTGTGCACCTGATTCTGAGTCACCTGTTCCAGTCACTTCTGAGTTATGTAGCTGGACTTTTAACCAAACAGCCTGTGAAACACAACATTTGAATGATATCAGTGATATTCAGATTGATGTTGATAAAGAAATCCTACTTCATCAACACAATATAAACTAACAAAGCGCAAGGTCATCTTAGATGGCCATCATGTTCTAACAGTAGATGCAAAAGATGTGCAAAGTATTCTACCTAAATTGAAAGCCACATTTATAAGGACTTTTTTGGTATCTGTCAGAAAACATGTTTGATATGAATTGCTAGTTAAGTGTGTTTGGGGAGGAGAAAGCTAACCTAGTGAGCAAAAGTTAACCTGCCAAGCAAAAACAAACTAAATCATTCTAGCATCCTGGTTCTCCCCATTTGGACCACTGTTTATTGGCGTGGGGTAGCAATGAATCATGCTTCAATATGCATTGCTAAGAACATGTTTTTTTTTTTGTGTGTGTGCTTGTTGTTGCCTTTAATGAATTGCAGTCACCTTTGAGGAATGTTCTAATGATATGGAATTGCTATTAAGTAAACTACAGCTTTAGAAATTATTGTACCAGAGGATGGATTCAATTTGAGCCAGACCCCTTCAGGTTTCACATATAAAATACTTTTTTTTTCATGATTCCTTGCTTAAAGTAGTGGTCACCATCTCTCTTCCTTGAGATCAAGATCTACATTCTTGCAGGTTTCATCTCCAACCAAAATATAACACACCTGTTTTAGTTGATCAAGAACTTCTTAAGGCAATGATTAGATGGTCAGTTGGGCACGATTAAGATTGGAGCTAAAGTTCACAGGAAGGAAGATCTCCAGGAACAGGGTTGGTGACCAATGGCTTAATCTTTATTGGAATCTAAGAATCTAGAAAAAAGAAAAAAGAAAAAAAAAACTAGGCACAATGGGAAATTGTAATCCTAAAGCATACAAAGACATTCTATACAATTGTGTGCTTTTTAACTTTGTGGGAACAGATTAAGAAAGAAACACATATGGGTGTGACCGTCCGGTGTCCACATAGTTTTGGCCATATGGTGTACATTGTTTGGAAGAAGACAAAACCCAAAACAGGAGACTTTGATCAGGGGGCATTGCCAAGGACAAGCCTAAGAGTGAGGTGCCTGCAATGTCCATGATCATTGGGTTTATAACATGATAAAAGAGTAAACGAAGGATAAAGTTGTGCAAATGATGCTGACAGTAAGATAAACAAGTGCAGAGGCCAGCGACACTGTGACACTGGAAATAACAGACATGAAGAGAAATGATTTCCGGTGGCAGCAGGGCGTTGAGCAATGGAGGTCAAATGTTAGCTGAACAGCAGGGGAACAATGAGCCTGTATAATACTGTATAATGCAGGTTTGCAGGGGGCAGGTTATGGAGGGTGCAGGGTCAGAGGAGATGGGTAATGAGGGCTTACCATGCAAGCATCCTCATGCCAGCTGACTGACAGTAAAGGTTAACACACTGAAATTGAGGGCTTTTTCAGCAAAGCATCAGAGTTGAGTACATTAGTAGTGAAGAAGTCTCAGCAACTTTTGAAAAAGGCATTTCAAAACAATTTCAAAACTTATTCACTCTGAACTTTTCTACACAGATCCAATTAAATCCATTCAGTAAGCAGTGGAACCTAAAGTCAAGGTAAAAAATGGTAAATAATCAAATTAATTTGATGATTTTGATGAATGTGTTGTTGGAATTAATGATATATTACAATAGTCCAAGTCAGTGCAGCTGGATGTGTGAGTGTGTGTCCATGAAATGAATAATAATTAATAAAATAGATCAAATACCTTATGCCTGATCAGAAATCCCATTTAGAACCCTGATGGCTTGTGGAAAGTAGCTCCTCCTGAAAAGCTCTGAATAGGTTCTCATACTGCTGTAAGATTTGCCTGAGTGCAGGTCTGGATGACTAGAGTCCTTGATTGTCCACCTTGCCTTCTTTCGATATCGCTGAATATCAATGTCCTGCAGGTCTGGCGGATGTTCATCAGTCCAGACTTCTCTATTCCTGACCACAGATACCAGCTCTTCCTGGGGCATCCCTGGACGTTCCCAAGCCACTAGTAGATATAATCTCTCCGGGATATCCTAGGTCTTCCACATGGTCTCCATCCAGTCGGACACTCATGAAGCAGCTCTAGCAGGAGCCAACCGGGGAGCCACTTGGACCACAAGTCTCAAGTGTAGAAGCAGTGGCTCTACTCCAAGCCTCTCACAGATTGTTGAGATCACAGCAAATAAGCCAAGCAACAACGTGACATTCCCACTGCCTGAACAGGCAACCATATTTTTTGCGTTATTTGTCTTCAGTTGACCAAAGATTGTTTCCAGGAATTGCACAAAGGTGTGTTCAAATTCAAAATGTGCCTTTGACTCTCTTTCTTTTAGTTTCCACAGTGGCATTCCACCTTGATAGACCCATTAAGGGGTGGGTCATTATCTCCCCAGGTGTGAAAGACATCAATATTCATGGACACTGACACTCCATCGCATACTTCCTTTCTAAAATAAAAAGTTTCACACAAAAGTTAAATCAGTGTGTTGTTTTATGTGAATGAATGAACAGCATGGTTTTCACAACATGTTGTAACAAAGACTTTGGTCTACATAATCCAGTACTCAAAAGACTTGTGAGAATATATTTAGTATGTGTTTTATGGCCCTATCTCAGTGTCCTTAATTCTTTTTTTTTTTTTCACTAACCAAGTTTAAATGTGATTTTCTCAAATAGAACCATGTACATGTTGGCCACATATTATTGTAGCACAATTTGTGTTGAATAAAGTGTAGTGAGACTTTTGCCATTAATATGCTATAAGTAATTGAAATAAGAACAAATGTCAGGACATGTCAAAACTTCTCCAGGATCCAAAAGAGACTCTTAAGGGTTAAAGTCATACATTAGTGTCATTTCTGCTATTCATTTTAAAGAATGTTATTCATTAACTACAGTGAAACTAACAGGAAAGGTATGACAGCTATTCATGAGTCAGTGTGTCTCTTTCGATCTCTAATCTCTGCATTGAGATCAACATGGACCTTGTGAACAGTTAGCACCTGATTGTCAAAGAGCCGTGGTTAGCTGTGTCTGAATCAGCACATCTGTTTGTAAAAGCTTGCTTCCAGCCTCAGCATACTCTCCCATCATTAGTGCCTATTAACCAAACACAAGTCTAGGCTTTCTGTTTGGGTTGGGCTAAGGACAAACCCCTTCAGGTTTACGTCAGAGAAGCTAGAATTAGATCCTGACTGGAGAAAATTGATATTAATAATCCAGCTTTCCTCATCTGCTGACGTTGCAGATACAAATACGTAGCTCTTAGTTAGTGTGTGAGGTGTGTCTATTGATGCTTTGGCCAAAGGCTTATATAAAAGTGCTGATGCAGAATTGATCAATGTCCCTAGATCGGCAAACAATATAAACTAACAAAGCGCAAGGTCATCTTAGATGGCCATCATGTTCTAACAGTGGATGCAAATCAGTTAATATATTAAGCATGTAATTGCAGTGGAATCACAGCTGGTGGTGAAGATGTGTGCCTGTGCTTCGGAGTCGTTGACTAAATTAATAAACAAGGACAAACTGGATAAAAACAAGACATCTGCTTGTTTTTGTTCTTCCCCTCATCACTAAACCAAAAATAATATTTAGTCAGCCAAGTTTGATTCAATAGTCCAATAATAACGGCTATATATTATTTAAAGGGAAGACCCTTTAAATACCATATACCTTTTATTATTGGGCTATCCAATCAAATCAAAGAGTGCGGATAATTCACTAAAGCAAAGAGTTTAGATAATGATCTCATTTCAGTTTTATTATTTTCTTTTATTTGTATTTTTAATAATGCCAAAATAACTGTCTGAATTGCTAAAAATGGCATTTCAGACATTCACAAGTTCAAGAAAGAGTTCTATTAGACCTAACTGTATTCACAAAGTTTTCAATGGAACCCTGTTTTAAAGCCTCTTATCATCAATATAAGAAAAAAAGAATCAAAACTGGGGTGTATGTAAAAGATTGGGGGCAGATAGAAAGACAAATGGGCATATGATTAGAGAATTGAGCAAAGAGGTTTAACTATGTATAACCATGTATCATATTTTTTTATATATAAATTAATTACCTTGTCTTCTTCAATGTGTATGTATTTGTATGGATTATATGGTTGCAGCCATACATATCTCTGTCAGGTTTTTTTGTCATAACTACATTAATAGAGTTTATGTAAATGCAGAGCTGCTACCACAGGATCTTGGGACTGCACACAAGACTTGTTACCAGTTACCATGCCCTTTCACAGTAAGACCTATCCATGGTTTCTGTATCATGATTGAGTATATCACAGAGGCCATAAAATGTGGTTATATCCATCTCCCATTGTAAAATACTTCTCCTTCATCAAGAAACACACATCACAATCAAGTATTGTTATACACTACCACTAGAACCATCAGCTCTATAACAGCTCTAAGAGACCAAGTACAAAGTGAGTACAAATTGATCCATTTTCAAAAGGGGGACAAACAGAATACTGTCTTCATATCTATGCATGTTCAATATGAATATATAGTAGTGCTCTATGGCCTGATCAATGGGCCCTCCATATTCCAAGTACTCATCGATGAGACAGAGAAACACTGAGGAAATGGGTAATCATATATTTGGAGGACATTCTCATCCACTGTTGGAGAGTGGGGCTAACCTAAGAACCTAAAGCAATTACAATGTTGCAATATTGAGTTTCACCATTTTTTTTAGAGATTCATCAAAGATTTCAGTACCGCCTTTAAAGTCCTTGCTGCACTGTAAACCCTAATGTTGTCTTTACTTAAACAATCAAGTAATCTTGACTAAACCTTACTTAACATTTTGCATTTTGGACCCATAACTCAAAAAATATTAGTTTAACTTATTTACCTAGAAAATACATAAATTTAAGCTTTCAAGTGTTATGAACTCAAAATCATGATTCATTTAAATAGCTCATGCTGGTTTTCCTTTGATGTGATTGGCCATGCAAGGAGTTCTGCCTGGCAACAAGAGAACTAATGCACTGATTTGTAGATTGTTACCATTCATGAATGGTAAAGCAAAAACCCTCAAATGGAACAACACAGAACTCTTGGTGCCCTCCAAAAAGACCATATGTTCCAAACATCCATAAGATGAAAGTAATCCGGTGGATCTATACCTCTTTATCTTCTGCACACCAAGGCAGCTTATAAATATATAAATTCCACTAGTGTGCTAATCACTCTCAATAGCTGTTTTGAATTTAGATTTCATTATGTTGAGATACTACATCATTTTCAAGTCATCATTTTGATAAACTTTCTCTTTTTTATTATTAAAACTTATAACTGTATAATTTTATAGCTACATCTAGCTAAGACGATAATACTTGTCATAATGTAGTACCTGCCCTTAGGTGGTATTAATTCACATATGTAATTGCCGTTCCTGTCTGACATTCAGGTTTGGTAAATCCCACTGTGGGTACAAAATGAATCTATTTATCAGGTATTAAGTTATTAGGTTTACATGTGCTTTCATAGGGGCTGTTCATCTGTGCATCATGTATAAATGAGCCAAAAGGATTACAGTTGATTTTACATTTGCACACCTAGAGCGATCATTAAACATCGTGCTTCACCATCCCTGTTACCTTCACAATGAGGTAATGAATCATCCAACCATTAATATACATTAGTAACAAACATGTGGGCATATTACCAAGCAGCTCATATCACACCAGAGATGGAAAGAGGATGAAAAATAAAGAGGAAGAAAAATAAATAATATTGTAGGTGTGATTTTATTAACACCATTATCAAAGAAAACACGACCTGTGTTTGAAAAAACACAAAGGCAACTAATAATCTGCCCCCCCCCCCCCCCCCATTTCTCTTGCGCTTTCTCAGAAATACAATACCTGGTAATACTTAGATCAAATTAATAGCTGCCTTTCCATTTCGTTCTGTGACTCTCAAGTCAGCACGCTACATAAATGTAATTTCGTGGAGTTCATTTAAAGATAATCTCTGTCCAGGTCGTGATCTCTGAGCTTCTGTAGGTGTTATAATGTTCCTTTAGTCATCTAGTAAACAAGAAATGTTCATGAGGAAGACCAGGGTTGATGTACAAATCACAGTTATACACAAATGAGAGTTCTTCAGAGAGAAAAACTAGCTGGGTGCAGTTGTGGGCATTTACAACCATCTGAGAAGATCTGAGAAATTAACTGACACTCAGATGTGTTCTGGGATAACATTGTGTGCTACGTTAATGTACTTTTACATTCTCCGAATTTGCAATGTGTGTCTGAGTTGATAGTGAGTCTATAAAATTACAATAAATTGCCCTTTTAATGGGCTGTAGTTTCCCATCAAATAGAGCAAACAGATGCCACATTATTTTCTATAGTTCATTGAGAAAGATACTCATCCCATCCAGCGTGGGCCCAAATCTTCCTTCTTCTGCAGCATAACTCTATTAGGCATGTGAACTTTAGCTTCCTGTCCAGGGTGTCCCCCACGTTGAGCCCTGAGTATCCTGGAATAGGCTCCAGGCTTCCCACGATCCTGTGTAGGATAAGTGGTAAAGAAAATGCATGGATGGATTTGCCCCAATAAAGCACATTGAGTTTACATTTTTGCATCCTGATTCAAATCACCACTGCACCATAGGAGAAACAGAAGTTATTAGAGAGAACAATTGCTAGGGCACAATCACATAAAGTGGGAGGAAGATCTTGGCACTTCACTGGTGTCATGCTTTTCAAGATAGTGTTATATTGGTTAAATATTGTTATATCCACTAAAATTAAACCAAAAAAATCACTAACAAAATATTACCAACAAACGCTTTCCAGTTATTCCAGTTTCCAGTGCCTACATTGGCCCCTCTGTTGGCCCCTGTCCTACCCCATCCTCGACTGTCCGTCTCAATCTGCTCTGCTTCCCCACCATGTGTCATTCTCTTCGCAGACATAGAAAGCATGAGAGAGTTTGTGTGGGATGTTATGATGAACAGACAAGCGAGGTGGCATCTCTGCGTTGGCAGGGTGCTAATTTAATCTCAACTTCGTCATGTTGATGTGAAATCACCACATGCATCACGGCCGGCGACGGGCTTCCGTCACACGCCGTCTGGGCTCCCGAGCGAACTGTGCTTGCTTGATTTAACGCAGGGATTTTACACTTAAGTAAGCAACACCACAAACAATAAAAACAGTACGATGTACACGAAGAAGAGAGAAATAAGAGTTAGTAAACTGATGTGGGGAAAGGAGAGCTTTGGATATTTCACTTTCAATTATCTGCTTTCAGTAAATGTATAAATGAAAATATTTAGAATTTCCCTACAATATTTTTTTAAAGAAATATAACAATGTTGTCTAATGTTGTTAAATGTCAATGTTTATTGTTTGCGGTGGGATTGAAATTGATTTGTTCTAAATAATGTTGTTTTCGTCTATATTTTTTTAATCAGGTCAGGTAGGCACAAGTTATAAGGAGAGAAGGATAGCTGGATGTCCACCACTACCCAAAAGGTTGCATGCATCAGATGGTTTCTACACAATGCTGTATAATGGAACAAATTCAGACGGCAGCTTTAAGAATATCTCCAATATACAAAATATACTTGTTCCATTGGATTTTTTTTTTTTTTTTTGTAAAAATAAACCACTTCTTCAATCAAAAGCAAATCAATCATTTCCATTCAATTTTTAATGACCAGGCTTTCTGTTTTTCCCAGGTCAGTGACACAGAGGGTGGACATGGAGGAGTCAACTGCATTCTAACCAAACAACAAGTATATAGTGTTTATCAGTGCTGCTCTGTTCATTACCCTGAATAGCTGGCAGCACCTCCAGCACTCTGAATAGCTGGCAGTACCTGAGGTGCTAGTCTGCTAATGACGCACTTCGGATCTCGATGCATATTTAAGTAAGGTGCTTTCTCTCACAACGTGATATGGGATTCTTCTGAAGTGAGAGATGCTATGTTTGCCTCATTTTGTTTTGTTTTTTCAGGCAGATCAGAACACACAGAGATGCACCACAGGAGACAAGTACACTCTTTTATTTAATTCCTCCTTAAATGAGTGGATTAATTACATTTTCATTAAAGGAGTTATGAATGTGCTATGTGCTCTGGGAGATGCTATGTGGAGGAATCATTTTGCTACTTTTCCTCCTGTGTCACCATGCACCTGGGTTCACTGGGCTTTTTTTCCCCCAATGATAATAATAATAATAATAATAATAATAATAATAATAATACCAACCCCCAACTACCACAAGCATTATACAAGCGATTCGTGTTGACCTGTATATGTGTGTGTGTACAAAGCAAATACTGCCCATGTGCTAGAACTAGCAACATTCACACGTTAAAGTTTAAAAGCAACCAAACACAATACAACACCTTTATCTTTAGCTGGGGGTGATGGCTCTATCTAAAGGTGTGAGAGTTATTACAGGGTGCCAGAGATTCTCTGCTAAGAGACAGGGACTGTGGCATTGTGTTTGAGGCGATTCTGTGGTGCTGTGTGTATTTCTGTATGTGTATATACAATACAACGTGACAGTAGGTGTGTGAACGGACCCACACTGAGTGGCCCAAATAAACCACAACACATGAGCTGTGTTTCTGAAGTGATACTTTTTGTTTCTAATAATCTTCCAGGTACTGTATTTGACTCTATCACTTTGTCAGTATATAAATACCTGGCTAGCAACTTGTGTGCTATAAATATGAGCTGGCCTCTAAACCACAGAGGAAATTCAGCACTTCCGTGTGGCTCAGTTTGGGTTTATTTATGCAGAAAGCACTGGTGTTCACGATCTCAGTGCTCTGAATAGCTACCAGTACTCGAGGTGTCAGTCTGCGAATGACGCACATTAGGTATCAGTGCATATACAAATAAGGCGCTTTCTCTCATGACACGATGTGGGATTCCTCCTGACTGAGAAATGTTAGATTTGCATCTGTTTGTTTTTCAGGCAGTTCAGGACAAAACAGAACTGCAATGCAGTATGTTCAGTGTTTCATTCAATTCCTCGTTAAATGACTGTGTCCATTTGATTTTCATTTAAGTAGTGCGTTATGTGTCTTGGGACTTGGAGGATGATAGCTGTGGAAGTTTTCTCCTTCATCGATATGCATAATCCTGCAAATCTTTGCTTTATTTCTACTTAAACAGTGGTTGCTTTATGTGGCCTTTGAGCAAAAGCCTTAACCTTGAACTGCTTGTCTTAACTGTAAAAGTTTTGCCAAATGAATCAATATAAATGTAGAAATAAATCAGATGCACCTCTTCCTCCCTTGAAGAATGCTGGTCTTTTTTTCTCATCACAGCACACATTGTTAAACCTGCAAGTAATAGGAGATGGAGTGCTTCTATTAGAGTGATATCCAGCAGCTACCAAGGATTATTTCACCACACTGTTAGAAAAAAAGTGATCCTTTAAAGGCTTCTTGCATAGTTAAAGCTTATTTGTTGTGTAAATGGGTTATATTTGAACCCCTTTCCGATAGAAAGCCAAACAATGGTAGGGTTGTACATTAAACCCTTAAGGGTTTCTCAGAGGGACAAATCCTTAAGATTTCCTCAAGATGGGACAATCATTAAGGGTTCTATATTTAGTGTTTTAGTGTGGTTTTTTTTTTCTTATTCATATGAATCATTACTCAATTACCTAAGAAATTAAATCCCCAAGTAACATAATTTTTTAAACGGCTATGAATAAGGAATCAAATTTGTGTCAAAAGCATTGAACATATCTTTTCAAGAACCGAACAAAAATACAATAAGAAAGAAGAAAAACACTCTGAAACTGAATACAATGATCTCAGTGGGAAAAATTGAACATGGTCGTCAAATAAACAGCATTCTTTGTTAACAGTTTTCTAAGATTCCTTATCACTAATCATGGTTTATGAATGCGCTGCCAGAGTTTAATGTACTTCTCGTGCGGGCGGGCTTACCAGCAATTTACTCCAATTGGCTAATGAGATTTGTCTCGACAGCTCCCTGACCTGGAAGTACATATGATCCTGAGAGCTCATCTGGAAAAAAAAAACCTGGTATGAAAACCTCAAATATTAATTACGAACTAATATACTAACTAAGTAAATAAGGAAGTAAGTAATTTCCACTACAAAGTACTAACACTATATCTATACAGAGAAACACATCCAGAACACTCTCCAAAATTCGTGACACTGAAGTCTCTACTCCCGGGTCAGGGAGCTGTCAATCCAAATCTAACTCATTTATGTGAAGGCCATGTTACATTTTTGCTACTGAGTTCATTGTTCTTAAGTCAGTGAATTCATTTCAAAAGTTAGACTTGGAAATGCAAGTTAGTACTTGCGTTTAAACCAAAATAAAATAAAGGGTAGAAAATGCAGACTGAAGAAGAAAACAATATGTTTTCTTTTTCTTTCAAATGTAATATGATGTAACGTAAAATCACAACTTATTGAAGCCACAAGCTACTAAATTAAAGTCTTTAAATCATAATCTGTGCTTGGGATGTGGCCTTTTTTCACATTTTGATATCTTGAGGTTGTTGAATTGATAACATAATGACAATGTTGCCTGTGTAGGCCCATAATTAGGTCCGAAGAGAAGTTAGAATATCAAATATGCAATTTTGGTACTACTTGTAACTCCTCACTATATGCATACTGCACTGTAAAACCGGATAAGTTCATTTAACTCTTATTAACTAATTACCTCAAAATTTTTAATTTGATATGTCAATTTCTTTAAACCATATACACTTAAATATAACAAAAAATTAACTCAAACTTTGTAATTGAAGTGTATTTGGCTTAAAGAAATTGATTTATCAAACTTCAAAAATTTCGAGGTAGTTTCCTCAAATTTTTTGAGTTAAATGAACTTATCCGGTTTTATAGTGTGTATATTATATGAACCTAACTGCTAAGCTGAATTTTATTGTGCAACAAAATTCTCATTTACTAGTTAAGATGCAAGTGCCAATGGTGCAATCATATAGTCATGATGTTTTAGAACCATTAAAGTACACTGAACAGGGTCATATCAGTAAAAAAGAATCTTCTGAAAATAAATGAGGTTCTTATGATGGTAAATCTATGTATGTTGTTTGTTGTATGGTTTTCAATATGCCCCCAAAAAACTATCTTTATTAAACATTAATCTATCTTTATTACATCGAATAAGATATTTTCACTGTTTTTATCTTATAGCCTGAAGTGCCCTTTATGGTACACAATAATGGGTGTGAAAGTGTCATCCAGTAATAAATCAAATCTCAGCCTTGTGCTGAGAGCATTTTGCTGCATTGTAGACTCCACAGACTGGGAGTCAATTATCACCAAGGGAACAACAACAGCAAGATCCCATTTAATGGTGCACTCTTCTGTCCATCTTTCCTTCTCAGTCTTCTTATTAGGAAAGCAGAGAGGGTGTGAACCTGAACAGAAGAGTGTACTTTCTGATTCTGGCTTTAAAGCATTCATTTGATGGAGGCTTTATTTTCTGTCATTCCATACAGTTTTACCTCTAGTCCAGAAACTCAAGTTGCATGGTGCTGCTAGTGTGTGTGTGTGTGTGTGTGTGTGTGTGTGTGTGTGTGTGTGTGTGTTTGTATGTGACTGATTATGTATTAGAAAATAGAAAAGCATTATTTGGGGCATATTTTTTGGTTAGAAATAGTACTAGATTTCATGTGGCTAGAACAAAAATTGAATTGTTTTGATGTCTCAGAAATAGGGTTAGGTCTCATATGCTTGGTACAAAAATATATTACCCACTACTAGCACACAAGTCACCAAGAACTCCTAGTTCATTTCCCATGGACTAGGCAGGTTATGCTCATTCAAATACTGCATAGATGAAATGGCAGAGATATTTTTCTAAAGTTATTTTACCGTACAGTTGAAACACTTTTTTTTGTAATATTTGGTAGAAAATACTCTAGATGCTCAAAACCAGAATAAATAGAAAAACCCACAAAATGTTATGGCCAATCAGACAAAGGACTCATGACTACCAACCAATCAATTATTTCTCAGCAAGTTCTGGATCTAGCACTAGTTTTCAGGTGTTCTACTGAGCCATATGTTAAGTTTCAAAGCAGCTAGCTTCAACTAACATCCACCAAAAGTGTAACTGACGTCAGCAGAGTTGGCCATTTAAGTCAGCAACTTAAGGCCAAAAGTTCCATCAATATTTATGTTGGGAAAGGTGAGTATATTCAGAGATGGGTTGATTTTCTGGGTTCATCATTTAGATCATCCGCATGTAGCTCAGACCTCCATGGTTTTGTTTTCGTCTCCTCTAATTTTTCATGAGGAAAAAATGGTTTGTGAACTTTTAAGAACTGATACCAATAATTAATTAATTAATGTAATTTTTATGTATTTAATATTGGCCTCGGGGCACGGTGGCTTAATGGTTAGCATGTTTGCCTCGCACCCCCAGGGATGGGGGTTCGATTGCCCTGCATGTCTGGACTTTGCATGTTCTCCCAGTGCTTCGGGGGTTTCCTTCCCCAGTCCAAAGACATGCATTGTAGGCTGATTGGCATCTCTAAATTATCTGTATTGTGTAGGGGTGTGTGTGTGTGTGTGAGTGTGTGCAATTATGTCCTGCGATGGGTTGACACCCCATCTGTTTTCACCAAGCTTTGCCCTGAATGGTTAACTCTCACAGAGTTTCTGAAAACTGCTTAAGTGTATAATAATAAATGAGGTTTGAATACCAATTTCGGTTTTAAATTATAACTACACCCATGTAACTCAGCTCTGAATATGCCCCTATACATTGAAGTACAAATGGTATATCGGTTCTCGTTTGCACAGGGAAGGGACTCAACGTGAGCGTTTATCGATCCTTTTAGCCATTTATCTTCTGTTTTAGCAAATCAACAAAATCATTGAATCTATCCTGAAAATAAAGTTATAAATAACAGTGCTAACCCAATAAGCAATATCAATTTTCAAGCTTATTCCACTTGCAAATTGCTTGATAATGATGTGAACCTATTTTCATGTGGGCTCGAATCTGTGTGAGTTTTGGACACTGAAATAAGGTGTAATTTTGTTATTATATAAGTTCAAAAAGCAATCAAGGCCTCAGCTTTTCTAAAACACCTTGTCCTTTTTTGGCCTGGCTAATGATCTTTTCATAGAATGCAAAATATAGGGACTTTAATTAAAGTGTATGTCTCAGTGAAATGTCCTGCACTCATGCTTGGTTTTTTTTCCCCCTAATATTTGTTAATGATTTATAGCATCAAAAATCATATTTTAGTTGACATCCAGGTGCAATGGGCTATTAACTCTCATAATGAGATCAGTGGAGAAACTAATTAGTGTTTCTACCACTGAAAATGCATTTAATGAAGTTTCCATGTATTCCAATTTTTCAAGGCTGAGAATTGCCAGCGTTATTAGTGCTCAAAGTAGTTTTATTGTTGCAGCAAAAATGGGTAAAAGTTGACTGTCATGTTCAGATTATGAATTCATTTGTCAAAACAGTGTAAGGAAAATACTCATCAATTTTGTAGAATGCATATAGTATGCAGTAAGTTGTAGCATTGCAGTACTTCTGTGAGCCAGTGCTAATTTCCATACCAATGAGCCTCTGTAGTCACATTAATTTCATTTCAAAGTGACACAGAATGACCTTCAAAAAGCCTGTAGCTAAGCCTGTTTTACACTGAGAGATTTCAGAAGTCTTTTAAGATTAGTACTTGTCACACTGTATGAGAGCCCTATAAAATATTGGCCAAATTCTACAGTGATAGAGTGATAGCGTGTTCTCTATGTCAGCTTGTACGATAAAGATACTCTAACGATAGACCTGTGATTAAGGAAAATCACTATGTCCTACTTATGTCATCGGTCAGTGTGTCATCGGTAGGCTCATGCAGAAAACAGGCTCTCATAAACACAATGCAAATAATTTTTTCTACAACCATATTTGTAGCTGTCTTGTGAGTTTAATGGCATTTTCCTTTTGGTGGTTTTTAGATGAGTGTCATAGCACTGGCAGAACTTTGTCGTTGGCTGTCTTTGGTCGCTGAGGCATTAAATCAGTTGCCAGTGAGCGCATCACATTATGTGTTCAACTCAGTTCCAAAGCATGATTTTATGCTGTGCGATTTTTGTCTGCAAATGCCAAATTGTATGATGTAGAGACGTCTTTTCACATTGTGCGCAGGTTTAAAAACCGTAATATTAAACATCAAGGCAAAACACCACACAACCCACCTGTTGTAAGTAAAAATGTGTTGATTTTGCGTTGATGTTACGCCATGGCCAGCAGAGGGCACTGTTTGTTTGTCTGCTAATGAATAAAGACTTTGACCTGCACCTGCATCCGCCTCCAGTCCCGCTTCGTAACAGAATACTGCGCCAAAAATGCGGAAGCAGCAGGTAGCCATGAGCGCCGCCGAAGAGGCCAGGATTTGGGCTCTTTACCGTTCGTTCCTGGAGATGAGCAAACAGCTCGAAGAGGAAATTGCTCAGTGCAAAGCCGAGCTGCGCGCTGCGCGAAGCTGTCCTGATGTCCAGCCCAGCCGAGGAGGCCGTCCCGCTGCCCTGCACAGCCGAGGAAGCCGTCCTGCTGCCCTGCCCGGCCGAGGAGGCCGCCCAGCCCTCCAGTGCCGCCGGGGGCGGCGCCCAGCGTCCCAGAGCCGCCGGGGGCGGTGCCCAGCATTCCAGGGGCGGCGCCCAGCATTCCAGGGGCGGCACCCAGCATCACAGTGCCGCCGGGGGCGGCGCCCTGTATTCCAGAGCCGGCGCCCAGCGTTCAAGAGCCACCGGGGGCGGCGCCTTGCATTCCAGAGCCGGCGCCCTGCGTTCCAGAGCTGCCGGGGGCGGTGCTCCGACTTTCAACCCCGGTGCGGGTGCTGCTCCGCCCCTCTGCTGCCCGACGGAGGCTGCCTCGCTTTCCGTGGCAGCAAGAGACAGTTTGCACAGGGGCCCGGGAACCCCGTTGGAGGGGGGTTCTTGGTGCTCCGGGAGGAGCACCCTTTGGAGGGGGGTTCTGTTACGCCACGGGCAGCAGAGGGCACTGCGGCACGGCTTCTGACTGGTCACGTGACTCTTTTGTTTTCGTTTGCTTCCTGCTTGGACATTGATTTAAGTCTGATCATGTCTTTGATTTGCCCCAGGTGTCCATATTTTGGTTTGATTATGTTGACTATTTAAACCCCTCGGTGACTGCGCACTGGGCGCAGTATTATTTGGTTTATGTTTGTCATGTCGAGGAAGTATGACGGTATGTGCTAACGTGTAGCATGCTAGCAGTCGTAGCTAGATGTCCAGAGTTTGTATAGTCAGTAGAGACCGCGCTCCCTGTGTTTGTCTGCTAATTAATAAAGACTTTGACCTGCCCCTGCATCCGCCTCCAGTCCCGCTTCGTAACAGTTGACACCTGTGTTTGTTTGCTAAAACACTGTTAAAGGAAAAATTCACTCTGAACAACTTGCATAATTAATGTTTATTAGCATGTGATCCTCAATGGTGTCGGATTTTGAGCTTCATTTTTTGTTTTTTCACTTATGTTCATCGACATATTGGTCTACTTTACCCACAATGCCATTTGAATACCTGCTGATATTGATGCAGTAGGATTTAGCCCTCGATATATCTCTACACTAAAGAGAGTGATGCAGCGACACTTTATCCAAAGCTTCAACTTTCATACTAACACCAGCGTCATTTCATCAATCACTAATTAGCTGCATTGCATTCTGTAATTTTGAGTCCAGGGTTTGCTGTCTCCAATACTTCTGTTAGATTTTACATTAATATGATGTTGAATGTTCTTTTGGAGCTAACAGCAAATCCTGAGTGTTATCCCTTATGTCTGAGATCACTTAAATTGTTTCGTCTAATAAACGTCATTATAACTGCGCCAGCAATAGTACCGTCCTCATATCTGCTGAATATATCACAAATATTTCTATATAAACATATTTAATGTGTTTCAGGGTGGAGTTTTCCTTTAATGAACTTTAATGGTGTGCTAATGTGACTGCATGCTGCTTTGTCCCCTGTTTCTCTACCTGCCCCCTCTATAAAAGAGGCTATTACACTGCTCTCACATCCTGTTCTATTCCTGTAATATATTCAATTATTTTCAGCACTTTGTGCAAAAGTAAACAGTCTGCTTTTGCCTTTTAATATTTTAGACTACAACTACTAGAGTCAGGTCTGTGTTAAAAATGTTCTAGACTACTAGAGTCAGTTTGTGTTTCAAGTGTTCTAGAACTACTAGAGTCAGGTCTGAGTTACAATTGTTCAAGACTACTAGAGTCAGTCTGTTACAAGTGTTCTAGAAGTACTTGAGTCAGGTCTGTGTTACAAGTGTTCTAGAACTACTAGAGTCAGTTTGTGTTTCAAGTGTTCTAGAACTACTAGAGTCAGTTTGTGTTACAAATGTTCTAGAACATTTTGAGTCAGGTTTGTGTTACAAGTGTTCTAGAACTACTCGAGTCTGGTCTGTGTTACAAATGATCTAGAGCTAATAGAGTCGGTCTGTGTTACAAGGGATCTAGAACTACTCGAGTCGGTCTGTGTTACAAATGATCTAGAACTACTAGAGTCGGTCTGTGTTACAAATGTTCTAGAACTACTCGAGTCAGGTCTGTGTTACAAGTGTTCTAGAACTACTAGAGTCGGTCTGTGTTACAAATGTTCTAGAACTACTAGAGTCAGTCTACGTTACAAATGATCTAGAACTACTAGATTCGGTCTGTGTTACAAACGATCTAGCACTGCACAAGTCAGGTCTGTGTTGCAAATGATCGAGAATTGCACGAGTCAGGTCTGTGTTGCAAATGATCGAGAACTACTCGAGTCAGGTCTGTGTTACAAATGATCTAGAACTACTAGAGTCGGTCTGTGTTACAAATGTTCTAGAACTACTAGAGTCGGTCTGTGTTACAAATGTTCTAGAACTACTAGAGTCGGTCTGTGTTACAAATGATCTAGAACTACTAGAGTCAGTCTGTGTTACAAATGTTCATTAACTACTAGAGTCAGTCTGTGTTACAAATGTTCTAGAACTACTCGAGTCAGGTCTGTGTTACAAGTGTTCTAGAACTACTAGAGTCGGTCTGTGTTCTAAAGTCAACTGTTGTTTATTAAATGTATAATATCTATTATACATTATTAGATTTATAATCTATCTATCTGTTATTTATAAATTTGTAATAACTGAACATCATTTTCGTACCGTTGTGAAAGAACTATTCAGAGAATTTCATCTTCATTTTAACACTGCTGGTCAATTAGGTTGTACCGATCTGGCAACCTTGGTCAAAGCACATACATTAGAACGTACCAAATAACCGAAAGAAATTCAAAACATTAATCACAACTTTGTGACTGCAAATTTCCCAAATGCGCTACAATTGTCCAGTAATGCAGCTCGGCCAGTGCAGTGCATCACCTACCACAGACACAGTCTAACTTTTCCAACCTTTCATAGGATGCCAATACTTTTGTCCTAAATCAATGGCAATTACTTTCTTTCAAGTCATCAGTTGAGTTTCACATTAGCAGGTCTCCTTATACGTACATTTACACAAATTCATTTACGTTTACATTTACATTTATTCATTTTGCAGACGCTTTTATCCAAAGCGACTTACAAATGAGGAGCTAGTATTAACATTTGTACAAACGACCTGGATTTTCATGAATAATACATTCCTCGCTAAAAATTCCTTCATATCCAGCTTTATAAATGAGGTGAAATATCAGGCATACCGTGAGCACATTTTGTCCATCACTGTTCTAGAAGTTGGTCAGAGTTCTACAGCTACTACATAACGATTTGCCTGAGCAGAAAAGTTGAAATATCATCAGGATTAACAAGGTCTTCCTACACTGTGAAACTGATGTCACACTGTGCCTCAGGGAAGCACCATTTGTCAGGGAGATTTTCATCTATCACACCTCATGCAGCTTCTCTTGACAGCTAGCCTGTGAGTCCAATAATCAGTTTGTTAAACTTTGACAATGAGCTGTGACACAATTAACTCAAAGCAATTGTAAATGCTTGCCTTGTTTATTAAAAAAAAAAAAAAGATCTATAAAGTTCACTGGACTCTTTTTTTTTTGTAAGAACATTACAAAATGATTGTTGTGAATAATCAATGACTCAACAATGTTTTCTTCTTTCACATGTACTGTGTGTTTCCATGTTTCCTGTTAAAGTGCTCTAATTAAAGGTCTAATTAAAATGATGAAGGTCAGAGTAGGTCAGGGCTGCAGGAGCTGGGTTGGAAGCGAGGTGAACGTGGCAGCACTCATTCATGCTGAACACCTAAGTGCTCCCACCATTCACCAACTGTCCTCTCATGAGTCATGTTCGGAGGTGTGTAAATGCTTCTGAGGAGTTTCCAAGGACACTGAGAGAGAAAAAAAAATTCTTTCCAGTGTTCACCAGAAATCCAGTCTAATATTTGATTAGTAAGAGTTCTAGTATTGAGGGACAATTTGATAACATTATATTAATGCAGATGCTGGTCTACACTCACTGGACACTTTTTAAAAAAAAACTACATACGAATACCAGGTAGGACCCTACTTTCCTTTGCTCTCAGAACAGCCTCGGTTTTGCTGTCAGACATGATGCATCACACAGTATTTGCTGCAGTTTTGTAAGCTGCACACTCATGCAGAGAACCTCTATTTGTACCACATCCCAAAGGTTTTCCAACCTTCAACTGTCCAGTTATGGTGATCTACCCGTAGCTTCAGATTCTTGTTCTTGCCTCACAGGAATGGAACTGCTGTTGCAGCCCATGAGAATTCAGTTTTGTGATGTTTTTCTACTCACCACAGTTGTAAAGAGTGGTTATTTGAGCTACCGTATCCTTCAGCTCAAACCAGCCTGGCCATTATCCTATGATCTCTCTCATCACCAAGGCGTTTCCGCCTGCAGAATCACCACTCACTGGATTTTTTTTGTTTTTTCATCATTTGTCTGGTACCATCAACCATGAAATAGTCACTGAGATCCCATTTTCCCCATTCTAATTTTTTACCTGAACATGAACTGATGCACTTAAAATGTATTTGCATGGTTTTATGCATTGTGCTGCTGCCACATGATTGGCGGATAATTGCATGAATGTACAGCTGTATTAAATATGTGGAAGGCTGCATTGATCTGTAAATACAGTAAATGATCCATCCATTTTCCATACCACTTATCTTACAAAGAGTGGCAGGGTGCATGGAGCCTATCCCAGGGAACTCGGGGTACAATGCAGGGGACACCCTGGACGGGGTGCCAACCCATCACAGGGCACAATCACACACACTTTCACACACTACGGACAAGTTGGAAATACCAATCCGCCTACAACATGTCTTTGGTCTGGGGGAAGAAGCCGGAGTACCCGAAAGAAACCCCAAAACATGGGGAGAACGTGCGAACTCTGTACACACAGGGTAGAGGTGGAATTCGAACACCCAATCTTGGAGGGGCGAGGTGAACGTGCTAACCATTAAACCACCATGCCCCCACAGTAAATGATTTTAAAATGAATTGGTTAATTCATATTGGGCCATTGAGAATATTCGTTATCTCTCAGAAGCTCAGCTTTGTGCTTGTATTGTCTTCACTTTGTGTAAAAAAGCATCTGCCAAAGAATAAAAGTACCTGCATTTCATTTACATCTCTCTCAGTATATAAATAATTTTATGTTATTCTCCTAGTTGATTATGACATGCTGCATCAAGTTAACAAAAGGAATACGAAACGTGAAACATTTAAGAAGCTTTCTAAAGACAGTCGCATTAATTCCCCAATTATCTCAGAGCTTGTAATGATACAGACACATAATTGGGTGCAGTGATTTAATTTTGTTGTGATTATTTTTTCATGTTTGTCATTTATGCAAAGCAGTTAGCCTTGGGACATCACTCGGTCTCTGTATGTCCTGTCTTTTGAAATCCACAGTGTAGCAATAGCTGAATTTTCTGAATTTTCCTTTATTTTTACAGCAACATTCAGCATCATGTTAATGCAAAATCCAACATAGTGGAGACTCGGCTCAGCTAGTTAGCTATCTACAAAATGAGGAGCATGATGACGTTGACGACGGTGGTATTAGCATAAAAGTTGAAGCAGCGGAAGCTGGTCTGGTCTGTGCAGAGTGTGCAGATGAAGACGTGAGAAAGCTGAACAGACTAAATCACTCTCTTTAGTGTAGATATGAAGAGAGAGCTGAATCCCAGTGCAACACTATCAGCAGGTAGTCAAACAGCATTGTGGGAAATGTAGGAAACTGTTAATCAAATATGTCAATGAAAGCATAAACTAAAGTTTAAAGGTTTAAACAAAAAAAAAAAAAATTAACTGAAACCAAAAACTTCGTTATGGAATAAATCTTAGACACCACTGATGATCACATGATAGATCATTAAGTTGTTCATGGTGGAATTTTCCTTTAAGAGAAATATTGTAAAAATAAATAAATAAATAAATAAATAAATAAATAAATAAATAAATTATTGTTATTATTATTATTATTATTATTATTATTATTATTATTATTATTATTATTATTAACACAATATTTAAGTGGTATTATGTGGCCATATGCAAAAAAAAAAAAAAAAAAAAGAAGAGGGCAAAATTATTACCTCGAGCCACAGCGTTTGTTTACAAACACAATTCCCTCTGCAACTGCTTTTTTTGTAGCAAATTGTTGTCTCTTTATGGAGTCTTCACAGTTTAAGAGGCATACTTATCTGTAAGGAGCTGGGTTTTTGTCCGGGACTTTCAGGGATGCCAGCGGGTTTATTGATCACAAGCTCTTTTTCGCAAAAGATGCATGGTGTAATCTTGTGCTTTGCCAATGAATGTTTGATAGGGCTGATTCAGAAATATGATCAAAAACATTAACGCTGCTTGTTCAGAAGCAGAAGAGGCATCCAAAAAAACATATCATTTTATTCTTTAATCATCACATCCCATACACTGCTAGTCAAATGCTTTTATGTTTTTGTAACAGTTTAATCACTATTAATGCCACAGAAAAAAACATGAAGGAACTGAAATTCCAATTAAATAAGGAAAAATATTATATTACTTACTTATTATATTACTTGAATTTGTGTAATTAAGGATTCGTGACCTTAGTATTATATACTAAGGCTCTATGTGGATTAATAACAAATGGGAGTTAGAACCTTATACTATAAGATCAGTATATATGGTATACAAACATTGCTCACAAACATTTCTCAGTTCACTTACCCAGTGTATGAAGTGGTACAGTATTCAATGGTACACAGTGCCGCCAATTTTACAGCACGTAGGACATTTGATTGTGTGATTTAACCTTTTCCTGCATAGTCTCCACATGTATAGACAGTCAATATAAAGCTCTTTTTTCTATTTTCGTTTTCAGAAAATATAAATTAGCATAAACCTCTGTCGTTCTCAATTCTTACTAAAGTTCTACATAATGTTTTTTTTTTAAAATAACAAAAGATTTAAAGTCAAAAGTTTTGTCTGCTTGTTTGTTTTGTAAATTAGTTTGGGATTTATTTATTTTATTTTATTTTTACCTCCACGAGTCATTCAACAGACCTAAACTGTGAAAATTTTGTGTGGTCAGAAATGATATTTTCTAAAAATGTTTGTCTTGAACCTGATTGTTAAAAAAAAAACTTTGGACATTGTAAGATTTAATGTTTTATTATTATTTCAGGCATCCATCAATATTCTGTACTGCTTATCCTACACAGGGTTGCAGGGAGTCTGGAACCTATCCAAGGGGACTTGGGGAACAAGGCGGAGGACACCCTGGACGGGGTACAAACCTATCGCAGTATTTCAGGCATATTGTTTTTATAACTTATATAAGTACAATGGACATGCAGTGATGACAACTCAACTAATAATGCTACAATGCACTGGTGGAGCAGAACACTGCAGCATCTTATCCAATTAGTATCTGCAGCTCATTTTCCCCTAAGCCATTACACTCCACTTACATTACAGCTGACCAGTTTCTCATGTGTGCTGCAATTTGCGCTTGAAAGTGGGTCTTTTGCAACATTGCAATCTTGTCCATTATTACATTTGTTCCACACTGTAGCTGCCTTGACATTTTTGCCTTGCTTGTTTGAATGAACTGACTAGTTTGATGCACCTTTAAGCAGAAGTAAGTGTATTTCTGAGATTCTCTGTACTGCAATACTGGACCTTGAAAGCTGCTTTGAGCAAAAGTGTCTTGTGAATGAACAAATCGATATGAAAATGTCGTGTTGAGTGGAATTCACACGTAATTGAGGCACAGACGGAAGCAAGTGCAGGTATGGCAGTTTAATAAAACTGCAAGTCCAAAAGATCATGCAGAAATCAATAAACATGGACAGGCAGAGGTCAGGCGATCCGGCAAGGCACAGAGACATGGTCATAAACGTGAACAAAGTAAATAAACAAACACAGTATCAAGGCTTGGTAACGACAGAGACAAAAGGCAACTGAGCATATATTTCGCAAGGCAACTGTGTGTGAACAGTCTCTATAAAGGAGTGGTGTGAGTGGAAGTGTAATTGGTAGCAGGTGTGTCTAATTGGAACTCTGGAGCTGGAGAATGTGTCTGTGTGTGTGTGTGTGTGTGTGTCTGTGTCTGTGTGTGTGTGTGTGTGTGTGTGTGTGTGTGTGTGTGTGTGTTTGGGAGTTGTAGTCGTTTTCGGCCATGTTTGTAGTGTGTGGTGCATTCTGAAATGGAGTCGCTGGTTTGCGACTCCATTTCAGAATGACACACGTCTTTCTCCTTTTCCATCTGTCTGATTGGACTTCCTCACGTCTGGCAGCATATATAGTAAACAGACATATGAAATATGGAACATGGTAGAAAGATACTGCATATGAATCACTGTACACATACATAGACAGATTTACATAAACAGTCCCCTCTGAAAGTACTGGAACAGCAATTATTTAGTTTTTGCTATACACTGAAGACATTTGGGTTTGAGATCAAAAGATGAATGACCAATTTTTCGGTGAGCAAAAGTTTTGGAATAGATAGTGTTAAAGTACCACAGCTTCTTAATGCTGTTGTTTGTTTTGGGGGTTTCTCCCTTCAGTTGCCTCTTCAGGAGGTGAAATGGATTGACTTGACCAGTCTAAAAACTTCGACATTTTCCCCCAATGAACCCTTGGTTGTGTTAGCAGTGTGTTTTGGGTCATTGTCTTGCTGCATAGTAAAGTTCCTCCTAATTAGATCAAAAGAGCAATTCTCTGTAAATTGGCAGAATCTTCCTGTAAACTTCTGAAGTCATTCTGCTGCTACCATCATGAGTTCCATCATCAGTAAAGATTAGTGAGCCTGTACCAGAAGCAGCAATGCAAGCCCAAGCCATGACACTACCTCCACCATGTTTGACTGATGAGCTCATATGTTTAGGATCATAAGCATCATAGACCCTTTCTTTCTACAGACTTTGGCATTTCCATCTTGGTTCCATCTCTATATTTCTTTATGAATCTGTGAAATCTGGCCTTCCTTGTCCTACTGCTCATGAGTGGCTTTCATCTTGTAGTATGGCCTATATTTCTGCTCTTGAAATATTCTTCAAAAGGTGGATTGTGACAACTTCACCCCTGACCTGTGGAAGCTTTTGGTGATGTCACTGATGTTGTTTTCCCTCGCTGACCTGTTCAGTGTCTGGTTATTAGTACACCAGTGGTTTCTTTCTTTTTCAGGACGTTCCAAATTGGCAACGCCCAATCCTTGTGCAATGGCTCTGATCGAGCTTTCCTGTTTACTTAGGATCAAAATGGCTTGCTTTTCACCTATAGACAGCTCTCTGGTCTTCATGTTGGTTTATCCGTTTTAATAACAAATGCAGTCTTCAAGGCAAAACCCAGGGCTACAATGTAAAAAAAGGGAAAAAATGAAGGAAAAAACCTTCCACTTTAGGTCACGCCCACTTCGGGTTGAAATCTGGATACAGATACAGATACTAATATTTGGAGATCTAAACAGATACAAATACAGATGCACTATGTTGCTCAAGCAGATTATTTGGGTGGTGCATCTCTTGGGTGGTGCACAGTGTCTCTGCTGCACTGAGAATGTATTCCACCCAAAAAATATCTGGTGGTCCTTTTTACATTGATGCATGGCGTAGACGGAGAAGGATAAATTGTGCATAGCAACAAATGGACCACTGTCACTGTCAGAGATTTGAAATAATGCCTAATAAAGATGCACAAAATACCCAGTACTTTGCAGCAAGTCTAGTATATGTTTCACACACACACACACACACACACACACACACACATACACAGCCCTCCGCACACATCCAAAGCGCTGAAGAAAATGGGCTTCCTGACAATCCAAATATGGGCAAAGGCAAAGGATGAGGTGTGCATAGATGAGTCAGCACAGCTCTCCCCACACACTCACACCTTATATCTGTCTGAGTGTGTGTTTGTGTGTGAGTGTGTGTTTATGTGTGCTGCAGCTTCACAGGGAACAAGAGAATACAGGCAGAGATGAATAGACTGTCATAAAACATAGACAGACAAGAGGTTAAATGGTTGACACTGCCGATGATCCGCTAAAGCAACAGGTGGACTTGGTCAATATGCAGGTCACACGCACACACACACACACACACACACACACACACAGACACACACATGCACATAAAGAGGAATCAGTCATGGGAACTTGGAAGTATTATGAATGCAGAACATGATGCACATCAAGTGCAGCTGTCTGCTCAGGTCTAGTGTGTGTGTGTGTGTGTGTGTGTGTGTGAGAGAGAGAGAGAGAGAGAGAGAGAGAGAGAGAGAGCGAGTGAGTGTGTGCTTTAGCATGCACGTCTTGCAAAGCGGAAACAAATTCCATTAAAGGCACATTGTGTGTGTATGTGTCTGTCTATTATATGTGTGTCAGTTATAATACACTGCAAAAGCAATGCAACAGAGAACTCCCTGCAGCCTTTATCGCATGCGCCAAGCTGCGGAAGTGAGGGGGCAAAAAGAAAGGGGCTAATTTTATTTTTTATGCACTTGGCCTCCTACTTCTCCCTGTTTTTGGGGTAGAAGGACAGGCATTGCAGTGCAAAAGAGATGAATATTCACTGACTCATCTCCACATTTAGCATCACACACACACCATTAAAAAAATGTCACTTAAAATAAGCTATACAATTACAGCGTCATCACCATAACCTTACTCATAAGAGTCAGAATCATGCAAGCATGGAAAATTGATCAGCGCCTTCTGACCAATCAGAAACAAGAATTCAATAGCACTGGAATGGAAATATATATATATATATATATATATATATATATATATATATATATATATATATATATATATATATATTTCCATATATGCCTGCATGATAATGGATAACAGTAGCTCTGCTTCCCATTACAGCACTTCCCAATGGGTTTATGAAGAAAATTTGCCAACAAAATTTTACCTTTATTTAATTAAAAAATGATACATAATACATTTTATCCATTTACAGTTACATTTACAGTTCATGTTGTGGAATGGCTGTGAAAGATGCTGAGCAAGTCAACCCTAACCCTTCCAGTCACTCCCTTGATTACATCCATTTCAGTTTCAGTGAAGTAAACACGCTGCAGGTAAGCATGGAACTTAACATCTCCACACATCCTTACATTACATTTTCTCCATTTAAAAACAAAAACTAAAACTAAAAGAACCAAGAGGTTTCCTTCTAGTTACTGAAGTTAACGTTAGGGTTAGATTTAGGTATATCAAAGCATTAATTAGCTGCATTAAAATCATTGTGTCAATAGAAGGTCCTCACAAGAATAGTAGGACTTGTAGACGTGTGTGTGTGTGTGTGTGTGTGTGTGTGTGTGTGTGCGTGCGTGCGTGCGTAAACTGTTGCTTATGAGACTGGAAACCTAAGGTTTTATCCACCTACTGTTCCATCACTGATAATAGAAAAATAATTAAGATCAGATGAGATTGCGGTTTAATTAAAAATCACATCATCATTGCACTCTGTTCCAAATGCACAACAGCATAGACAACGAGGGCTACTCACATCAGAAGTGTGCACAATTACAGAGAGTACGCTATACACACACAGAGAGAGAGAGAGAGAGAGAGAGAGAGAGAGAGAGAAAGAGAGAGGTCAGTATGAAACTCTCAGCTCTCTCGTTTCATTCATCCCAGAGCAAGTAAATAACACTTTTTAATGAAAAGTTGGTTAATGCTAGTAAGAGCGCTGGAGTTAAGCTGGTTGTAGATTTTGCTTATTTACCTTTGGTTCCTTTGGCTCTGTAGTTTCTGTGTAGTTTCTGTAGTTAATTTGGTTTATTTATTAATAAATTAATAAATATAAAATATGGTGGATTGGTTGCAATCATTACATCATTTATGAAATATTAAATGTCCTTAATGAGCTTACCTTCAAACCCCTCCCTGGGTGCTTGGAGTTTGCATGTTCTCCCCATGCTTTGTGGGTTTCTTCCGGATACTCCAGTTTCCTCCCCAGTCAAAAGACATGTGTTGTAGGATGATTGGCTTTTCCAAATTGTCCATAGTGTGTGAATGCGTGTGCAATCATGCCCAGTGTAATAGAACTTGATATTTATTTGGAAATAATGGTTGTTGGAATCAGTTTCATATAACTGCGAATAAATGCCACTAATCAAGCTTGAAAACAACCAGTCATTACAGTTTAAATCAATAATGAGTGCTGCAGGCAGTGTGTTGGCACAGCAGGGAGTGGTGCTGCCTCAGAGCTGCAGGAACTGGGGGTCGATCCTGAGGTCTGGTCTGTGCTGAGTTCCACATGTTCTTCCTTTGTGGGTCTCCAACCTCCTAAAAACATTCTGGTTAGTTCGTTGTGTGTGTGTGTGTGTGTGTGTGTCTGTCTGTCTGTCTGTATGTGAAGTGCATTGTAATGGACTGGGATCCCATAGAGAGTATATTCCCAACTGGGTTAGGCTCCGGATTCACCGAGAACCTGACTAAGATAAAGTGATTATTGAAGATGAATGAATCAATCAATTAATGCTATGCTCTACTTTTACAACAACAGCTGCTTCTTCCAACCAACATTTTCAACTAATAGTGCAACCAGCACTCATATTTCATTTGATACTGGCTCAAAATCAGCTTGAGATAGTTGAAGGTTAATATTTATGTGAAGGAAGTAAAAGAACAGTGTTTACAAACTTCTGCGTGGTATTAATCTGACAGCTGGGAAGGAATTTGAGAGATTTTCAGAGGTTTGTTCACTGGCAGATGGAGAAAGAACCATTTTCTTTCTCTTCCTGTCTCATTTATATTCACGCTCCAACTCAACCCTGATCTTATGAAAACATCTTTTTGAACAAGTGTGAGTAAGATTTTATTCAGTTTAGTACATGCGTTCTTTGAATAGTTAAGAGTTCTTAGCATCCTAAAATCATTAGTAAGAATTAATGGAGCCACAGCCACCTCAATGATGGAGTAAGTAGATTTATTTTTCTAAAGCACATTAAAACAAAGTGCTGTACCTACTATTACAACAAGATTTCCCACTTAAGAGGTCTAAATCTAACCTTTTTCTAAAAGTTTAGGAATTAAGTCATGAGAAAAGGTATGAATGCTAAAAACTGGCACTAACAAGACACTAAACCTAACCTCTTTTACATTTTTATGTAAACTTCATGTTCATCCAACCTCCCAATACATGGACTGACTATGCTAAATTGCTCACAGTTGTCACTGAGCGGTGTCCTGCATTGGAACATGGTGGCATCCAGGTGTATTTATAGCTTGCGACCACTGGATCCACCATGACCCTGACCACGATAAAGCAGTGACTGGAGATGAATAAATGAATGAATGCTCTATACCTTCACAAAGTGTTCCATTGGCACTAGAATCCACCTCCAATTTAAAAGGCTGACTAAAGTGAGGAGCAGCAAGCACATGAAAGCTGAATGCTGCTAATCAGAAGACCATTGACAATCTTGAGAAGGGCAAAGTGGATCAGTAAGAAGAACAGTAGCTTTTACAAAAACTTTGTTAGATCCAGTCATCCCAAGAAACTTGGGCAAATAGCTCACACTTTCTGTTCTGTTGGACACACTTGGTCTTGTCCTACTTCTACACCAGTTAGAATAGCTTTTGCAAATTCACCTTCTAAGAAATGAGTAACAAAACATTTATTCAACCATTGAAATGACCCATGGACTGTGGACAGATGCTCTGGCTGATTCTTTTCACATGAGGGCTATCACATGCCACATATTTTCAAACTGCTGCTCATGCTGTATCACAGGGTAACTGAACATACTCAGATGAGAGTGCTATCTGCCCTCTTCAAAATTCATGAGCTTATAGACACCCATGATTGACTTGTGTCACACTGATTAAAAGCAGAATGAGAAAATTCCATCCCACGTCCCTCACATTGCCCATAGGGCAAGCACTTATCTGTTGCACCACTTTGAAGCCATTTTGGCCAATTCTGAGCAACACTAACTACATCATCCAAATACACTTTTCAACCCTCATCTCCAAGCAAGACTTAATGAGTCAGACGCAGAAAGACAGGTGGTACAGTTTTCATTCCAGATCACAGCACTGTATATTGTAGGACGTTGTAACAAAGACAAAAGAAATGTCCAAAGAATGATCATAATGGGACTCCGCAATAACTGTTGAGAACTGTTCTAACCTGCTAATGTATTCGGATGAACCTATGCCATCAACACAGTCTTCAATATGAGGCAGAGGGTAAGAATCAGTTGTGAGTGAGTGATGGAATTTACTTTTCTAAAAATGGACCGTTCTATCAGCCTTGAGAACTAAAAAACTTGAACTCCAGCCACTGAACTAGGAACAGTGAAACTGCTGTCTAGTACATACTGAACCTAATGGATGAATTAATATCATATGAAAACTACATAGTCGGTTTCACTGAGGCTTGAGTCAATTGAGCTTGCAAAGACACGCCAGAAAGATGAAGTGAAACTAATCATTACCAGACCTGAATGATCGATGCATTGCCTTCATCTTTGACTGAACAGCTGATAGGAGGTCTTAGCAATATTTCAGTTTGCAGTTCAAGTGCTCTCTGGCCTGACTGACATAAACAAATTGGGACATTTGTGGGCTGATTCAACTGCCATCAATTTCTCTCATATTTTGCAGCCAGAAACCACTTTAATGATTAAAGAAAAAAAAATCTGTCCCTCTGTGCAGATTTATTACATGAACATAACACACCTATTTAAATATTAGACACTGGACATTACTTAAATAGGTAAAAAGAAACTGCCTAGTTATTGGAGCCACAGAGCTCCAATATTCCTGAAATTTTATTCCACCACCGTAACAAAATTTTCAAATCCTGAACCTCCTGGCTATGCTTCACAGTCCCCACTTTGAGAACTATGGGGTTATACTGTTGTCACGTAATGGAGGCTGTGATGGACGCAAGTGCAGGTTAGGTAGCTTAATACAATAGTCCAAGGGTACAGGCAGAAATCAATAAACAAAGACAGGTAGAGGTCAGGCGATCAAACAAACAGTCCAAACAAGGCAAGGCAAAGAGACAAGGTCATAAACTTGAACAAGGTTAAAGCCAGAATAAACAAAACACTCTATCAAGGTTTGGTAATGACAGAGACAGAAGGCAACTGAGCATATACTTCTCAAAGAGTGAATGCATAGAAAGTCCTTTTAACCCGTGGTTGTGATTGTGCTGTGAATTGGATGCAGCTGTGTGTGATTAGAATAAAGGTGAGTGTTCTGGGAATTGCTGTCCATGGTGGCCGTTTTTGTAGGCCGCAGTGCAGGATGAGAAACTAAAACTTCCTCAGCCATAGCTTTTGTTTTGAGAGGGTAGAAACCCAGATCACTGGGCAAGGAAGAGCACTGAAGGCAGCTATTAGAGGTTGATTGTAATGGAGAAACATCCATTTTTTTCCTCTCCATCTTTTTCATCCATCTCTGATGATGCACACCTTTTGCATCTTTTTTGTGTGAAAGTAGAAAAAATATATGGTTCTGTAGGGAAAAAAGAAACCACATCAATGCTATTTTATAAGTGTTGTTATTTTTGCCACACTTTCATTGAGCAGTTACACCATAGTAACATAGCAGGCTACTTTAAGCACAATTATTGCAATCAACAGTGTCTTGTTTTGCACTGGACTCTTCTGTGCTAAGCCCTGGTGTCATCCAACACTTTCATTAGAATAGGGTTAAATTCCTCCAATGGACTATTCCAGTTCCTAACAGTTTTGCAGTTTCCTCTCATGTTCTCATGAACCTTCGTGAACCTTCTTGTTCTAATGGACACACGACACCTTAGTAAAGAAGTTGAGAAAGTATTTCATTTACGAAAAATCTCTATTCCCATCATATACAGTATTTTTTTCAAATACTTGTTCTATATGTTCCTTTCCATTCCCCAAAAGGTTCAAACAAATAAATACACCAAAGAAACAATGTTGCTTCATAAGGTACAGTTATGTAGTAATGTTCTACGAAGGTCCACAATTCTTCTGACTTTGTAGTTGTAGGGACCTGATAGCATGTGTAGGAAGTCCAACCAGACATACGTTGCAGTAATCTACTCTTGAGACTACGGCACACTAAACAAGTACCTGAGCGGCCTCCTTGGAGAGAAATGACCAAATGAAAAGCCTGCATGCCTGAGTAAGGTTTGCAACATGTGCAGAGATAAGTGACTAACTACAGAGAAGTTTCATGCATTTTATATTTGGAGTGATCGGAGGGTGAACATATGAGTTTGTTGTTTCAAGAGCAAGGTGTGAATGTACATTTCCTGGAATATACAGCATCTCAGTCTTGCTGGGATTCAGCTTTAATTTGTGTACTGCCATCCATGATGAGATGTCTGATGAGATAATGACAAGATACAGTTTTCAACATGGCTGTCTAATGATGGGAGGAAAAGGAGTAGATTAGTTGAGTGTCATCAGCATAATTATGGTATGCGAAGCCATATGACAGAATGGCATCATTGTGGGCAGTGGTGGCTCAACCGGTTCAGGCTCTGAGTTACTGGTCAGAAGGTCGAGGGTTCAAGCCCCAGCACCACCAAGCTGCCACTTCAAGACCCTTAACCCTCTCTGCCGTATCATGGTTGACACTGTGCTCTGACCCCAACTTCCTAACAAGCTGGGATATGCGAAGAAAAGAATCCCATTGTGATGTAATGTATATGTGACAACTAAAATATTCTTCTGAAAATGACTATAGAGGGGAAAAGAGGACTGCAATCTGAGCCTAGGTGGAAAGTCTGCATGTCTTCATGTCACTTGATATGAGTTCCTCCCATGTTGGGTACAAGTTGCTTATACACAATAATCATATCAAAACCAAACTATCTGGTTTCCTTCAGATTCTCTTTGTAGTCTGGCTCCTCTCTAGGTGCCTACTACTCTATCTATTTCCTATTGTTGTCTGAAAGGATACAACATACAGACAAAATTCAGACAGGGATACAGATGTTTATGCTATATAACTTTATAAACTCTAATCACAGACTAGAATACTTTGATCATAGAAAGCTGTAGTCTGTGTTGGGCGGAAGTTTAGGAGCAATAGCAGTGTTTAGCTTGGGCGGCCAAGTGCGAACGCACCCACACAGGCCTGCCTACTGCACTCCGTTCAACCTGGTATTTATAGTCTAGGATTTAGTAATCATGATTACGTGTTTTGGCACTAGTATTCTTGTAAGCTTGTTGGCCCTGTGCTGCCTCCATAAAAAAACAAGGTACCCAGTGCAAGGGAACTCTCCCAGAACTCTCAACAATGCGTAGGCTGGAGAGGATTGGTAGGTTTTGTACTCCATGGGCACTCCTCTCCTTTCTCTCTACCACCTTATAACTCTCCCTGTCTCCCTCCCTCCCTCCTCTCTACATCTCAACTAGCTGAGTCACCAGAACCAGACCCACGCTAGTCACCTCCTTGTTAATTCACCTGTCTTTCTCTGCAGGTCTATCAGCATTCCTTTGCTTCTATGTCTGTTTTCAAACCAATTAATAAATATATACTACATTTCCTTGACCCCAATCTTCCAGCTATTTAACCAGGTTGGCTCTCTGACTCGTCATTTGCGTAAAGTTTTCCCAGCCTGACCTCAGGATTCTGGTTTTGTCCCTGTGTATCACAGACCAAGGTGTTTGGACAGCACTGAATGCGTCCCTTCATCTCCCTTCTCAACATTTGTCTATGCATCTTCCTCTCTGTGGAGTCAGTCCAACGTGACCCCTGTGATCTGTGCCTCATGCAGGTGTGCTATTTCATGGTAATTGTTGTATCCGGCCAGCTGGCTGGTTGACCTGCTTTTGCCACAGACTCTGTCCCAGATTTTCACATACATCAATTAAATGGTCACCATCAATATGTGCAGATGGGCACACACACCTTCTAAATAAACTGTCAAAAGTCATGCCATCCACCAATGATAAATAAGCCTGACAAATGTGTACATGGGGCACAAAATGAAAGAAAATCATAAAGGTCACACATTACGTTTTCATTAAAAAAAAAAAAAAAACTCCAATTTGAATCATTCATTTGAATTATTATTTGACCCCTAGACATATTTTAAAAGATTAACTCTTTATATGAAATAATTTACTGAAATGTTTATTCCACAATATTTATTCCAGAAATGTTCCCAGTTTTAAAAGAATCTATGGAGGTCCTTGTGAAATAAACATCTTTTTTTCCCTTGTAATGTGTGGTGCTAGCAGCACCCTCTAGAGGCCAGATGTGGTAATGAGCACCTTCAGAAAAGGACAGATAAAACAGTAACTCACACAGATAAAACAGGGACGCTGTCAAAACAGAGACAAAACACTGACCCACAGAGACAAAACACTGACCCAATTTGTGCTCCAATCTACTGCTAAAACGTGACCGGTTCAAAAAGTGTCTACCGCATGGACCATTTTTCCTCAAAGTAAACTCTGATTCATATGAAGCTAGGGTCTTGTCTATACATATATATACATCAAGTTATCTATTAGCTCAAATTACACTTTTATACTTTACAGTACATGCTAAAATAAAACACTCTGTGCAATGCGGTCTATCTATCTATCTATCTATGTATCTATCTATCTATCTATCTGTCACTGCCAGAAGGTTATTGTATAGGTAAAATATTTATTACATTAAAAAAATAATCAATTGACCATTTATATAGCTTGACTACATCATTCAGGTTTTCTAAATGAAGGTATAAAAGGCATAAATTAGTCAACTTTTTAGTTCATGTTGATGACATTTGTTGGAAAGCATTTGTGATGAAATTACAAGCCTACAGTGGTGCTTAAAAGTGTGTGAACCCTTTAGAAATTTTCTATATATCTGCATAAATATGACCTAAAACATCATCAGATTTTCACACAAGTCCTAAAAGTAGACAAAGAGATTCCACTTAAACAAATGAGACAAAAATATTATACCTGGTGATTTATTTATTGAGGAAAATGATCCAATATTTCATATCTGTGAGTGGCAAAAGTATATGAACCTTTACAATTAGCAGTTAATATGAAGGTGGAATTAGACTCAGGTGATTTCAATCAGTGGGATGACACTCGGGTGTGAGTGAGCGCCCTGTTTTATTTAAAGAACAGGGATCTATCAAAGTCTGATCTTCACAAAACATGTTTGTGGAAGTGTATAATGGCACGAATAAAGGAGATTTTTGAGGACCTCAGAAAAAAAAGTTGTTGATGCTCCTCAGGCTGGAAAAAAAAAGTTATAAAACCATCTCTAAAGAGTTTGGACTCCACCAATCCACAGTCAGACAGATTGTGTACAAATGGAGGAAATTCAACAACATTGTTTCCCTCCCCAGGACTGGAGACCAACAAATATCACTCCAAGAGCAAAACGTGTAATAGTCTACGAAGTCACAAAGGAACCCAGGGTAAACTTCTAAGAAACTAAAGGCTATAAGACTATCCTGTATGTTGTGTGTGTGTGTGTGTGTGTCTACTTGATGTGCGTTTGCTAGACAGGCTCTGACATGCTGATGAGGTGATTGTGCTTTGTTGTGCGCTGCTGATGCTCTTATGTCCATGATGCGATTTGGAGTGGAGTGTTGTGGGTGTGCTAGTAATTTACTGAACTGACGCTGACGGCTGTGCATGTGCCTGTGGTTATGGTTATGTGTGTGTGTGTGTGTGTGTGTGTGTGTGTGTGTGTGTTTGTGTGTGTTTGTGTGGGTTTGTTAATATGGTGGAGTGAGCACAAAGTGCCCGCAGCTGTTCTAGTGGCTCTCTTTTTCTAATGTATCACTGACATTTCAATAAGCTTCAGTTTGAAGCTTAAGCTTCAGCATGTGCGTGTGTGTGCATGTGTGTGTGCGCGCACGTATGTGTGTGTGTGCGTGTATGTGCAGATGTGAAATATACAGTAACAATCATGCTGTGATTCTTTAATTACTTGTACAGTACAATACTTAACCATAGAGCAACTCCAACTATATAAATATGGTCTGTAAAGGTCAAATCATGATGATGCCTTCTGGGTCCAGGATTCTAAGAGAGCATAATTATTCCTGCTCTCCCTCTCTCTGTCTCTCTCTCTCTCTCTCTCTCTCTCTAGCTAGCTCATATATTCCTAATAGTGTGCTCTTTCAATCAGGTTCAGCTGCCAATGAGGAACTCAAAAGGAAGTACACGCTAGCCTTCACTGCTGCAGTTGGTGATTTTCATGCAACATGGGAGACAAGACTAAATGAGGGGAGAAAATTGGGTAACATAGCACTGACTGTAAGATTCCAGCCATCTTGGGTCAGCCATTACAATCTGTACTAATTATGAAGCTGACCCGAGCGATTCCAATAGGTCTACCACATACAGAGAAAAATCTAGCCAGATATGGGGGATATCCGCAGTCAGTTGGTTCAGTAATGAAAATATGATTGACTTGACCTTTTTAAGGAGGAGTGGCTACCTGTCCCAGTGGTGCATTCTTACAGCAGTCAAGGCCTTTAAGCATTAAATCCAGTAAAACTCCCTCAGTGTGAAGCTCTGGATCTAACATCCTATAGTCTAATTAATTACCACTGTTGATGGAAATATCCCACGTACAATGAACTGATACCAGTGTAGGCATTTCTTCTATATTAAGATCTTCTACCTCATTGTGTGTGTGTGTGTGTGTGTGTGTGTGTTAGAGTGAGTAAAAAGTGGCTTTATTTAGCTCAGTGATGATGCAGATAGGGTAATTGCAGTAATTAAGAATTTCCAAGCCCTCTGCCCCCTCTGGGCCTTTCTCAGCTCATCTAGGCTGGACCGTCACTGAGCTAATGATTATAATGTCTGATTATAATGATTCATTCTTTTTTTGCTAGAAGCTTAATTTTGGATGCAGGTGAGGTAGTATTACAGGGTCGTCGGAAATGGAAGATAAAACAGCTACTGAAGTGACTCAATATCAGAAAATATAATAACAGAGAAGGTGGAGCTTAAGAACGCCAAACACGTGGTGAAAGGAAGAGTCGTGTTTACCACCAGCGTGTCCGTGATTTTCTTAGATTAGAAAACTTTGACAGGTATTATCTCACTTATTGAATGCCGGCTACCATTTAAAGTCTAATAACAATGTAGGCTTTGTATATATTTTGCTTTTTATATCCCTGCCCACACACACACACACACACACACATTAATACACTGAATTCAATTGTTCGATTGTTGCTACTGTCTTGTCTCAGAGGCGTTATTGTCCTTTATTTGTCCTGCATTGTAGCCTGTACTTCCTTGATTTCTGTATCAATCAATGTTTTTTTATTATTATTATTATTATTATTATTGTTCCGTGTCGCAACAGTGAAACATAGCTTACATAACATAAACTGTTATTTCAAGGTTATATTTAAAGATGATTACACACGGGGCATTGTTTATGTCTTATTGACAATTAATAGCATTAAATGTAACTATAAATGGATAAATAGTATGGATTATTATTTCATAAACCAAAGAAATCAATTATTTCATAAACCAAAGAAAAAAAGTTGTTGGTAAATTAGTGTGGTGTAAGAGGAATAAAACACTTCAGGATGTGCGTTTATTGGAAATGAATCTATTTTGGGATGGTAGTAGTAACTGGTAGCCAATCGGTAGCATGACACGTCATGTTTTATTCCTTACATAACAGACACATGAAAGCCAATCAGACTCGAGTATTTTCGGCGTGAATATTAGTACCACTCTGGCTGTCAATTTATCAAGTTAGTGAGGACACACGTATGCAGAAGGCGGTAAGAAACTCTAAGAGCGTGTAATCCGATCATGAGGAGCACCCATTCCTCTTAATCGCACTAAATAGGTGAGAGAGGAAATGTAATTTCATGCGATGACGCACACTGTGACAAATGAAACGTTCCGCAACAGCATCTCTACATCATTTTTGGTGATGTTCAACTTCTTAGACCTTTTAACATGCTCTATGTTTGCAACAAGTGGTCGTTTTGGGGACGTTTTTACCATATATGGCAGTCAGGGGAATTTCTTTATGTAAATGAGCATATGTGGCCATGCACAGAGCACTTTAGAATGGGTGGGATTTATCAGCATCCATTGCGTACAGCTGTGCGTACGCACATGTGATACGTGCCAGTGTCATTGTGAGGTTCTTACGCACAGAATCGGAACTTTTTCTACGCACGCTTGGGTAATTGAGCCCGTGGGGTTCCTTCAGCTGCTGATAACATCACCTCTCTGACTCTCAGAGCTCTGCTACGACCAGTCTCTCATGTGTGTACTTGACAAAACTTACTCACACCTGGGTGAGCCTTCCACGTTATTCTTTCCCGTAACTTCTCTTTCCCGTCTTCCATTTGTTCTGCTGAGTGTTTGTAAGGGTGCCATAAAGGGAGGGACTGAATGAGTCAACGGCAGTGAGAAACAAGAGACCTGGAGTCTAACGAGCTTGGAAGCGTAGACCGTTTCTTTCTGGCAGTAACTGTTGTGTAAATTTGTGTATAATAAGCACACACATGGGCTGTATTGTTTGCTTGTATGTATGTAGCTCAGTTTTTTTGTCTGCCATCTTTGTTAGCGATGTGATTGAGGTCACACTACAATCTTAAAAATAAAGCTTCCAATTAGAATCAAAAGTGGTTTTTCAGCTTGATGCCATGGGAGAACCCTTTTAAGTTGCACAAAGAACTTTTTACTCTCAAATTCTTTAGAGAACCATCTATTTACTGGTGCTTTATAGAACCCAAAAATGGTTCTTCACAGCAGTGCCACAAGGAACCATGTTATCATAAGTTCTAAAAACCTAAAAATAAATAAATAAATAAATATCCAGTTCCAGTTCCTTTTCCAGTTCCACAAAGAACCTTATATTTTTCATATATTATCAGGTATTGGGGATGATACCTGCTCTGAAGAACCTACAGTGAAGATTAAAAACTTCTTTAGTTTCCAAAGAAACATATAGCTCAACTCAAGAACCCTGTACAATGAAATATGGTTCTTGAAAAGAAAAAGGTTCTGATATACCTCTACTTATATTATCAGCTGTCTAACATTGATGTGTATGTTTTTATGTCGTGGTGTAATTGGTCACATGACCACTCACATGACCAGTCCCATTTAGTTCAAAGATTCACCTGAGGAACATGATATGCATTCGAGGACTGTCGCGTCCAGTAATACAAATACTAACATTAAAACTTATATACTTATACTTAAGATATAATCTTTAAAGATTCTGTTACTAGGGGTCTGTTACTATATTACTATTATTGATATTTTAATGAGATTAAATGTGCTACATTATTACATTATTACGTTATTCACACGAGATGGGTGCATAAAGTTTTAAAGTTATATGAGATCAAAATGAACTGCTTTTATTTCGATCCTGAGCTCAGGTTTCTCTCCGTATTGTGTTTCTGTGCGTGTTCTCTCCTTGTGATTTGTGTGGGTTTCCTCCTGTCACCTCCCACTGTACAGAAACATGCAGGTAGGTGGATTGGCGTTGCTAGATTGCCTGTAGGTGTGAACGAGTGTGTGAGCATGTGAAAGGGTGCGCAGATTGTGTCCAGAGTTCCTGGGATAAGCTCCGGATCCACCGCAGGACAAATGTCTAGGATAAAGGGCTCACTGAAGATGAATGAATGAATGGACAATGTAAAAGACTTCATTAACTAATGCATGTTTTGACTCTTTATTTCTACACCAGTCATAACCATGAGAGAGTATATACACACACACACGCACATATATATATATATATATATATATATATATATATATATATATATATATATATATATATGTGTGTGTGTGTGTGTGTGTGTGTGTGTGTGTGTGTGTATATATATATATATATATATATATATATATATATATATATATAAAGTTCAGTTTGATGAAAACAGTAGCATACACTTAGTGCCACTGGACTGTCTGAGGAGTAAAATTCAGGTGTCATGGGACAGAATCTGTGGGTTTTTATACCATTGTAGGAACTGATTTGTGCTGCCTATGACATCATCAGCACATGTGTCCTGCCATCCACAGTCCTGTTGTGTGGTGACTGCAGACATGAAAGTAGATTGTAATTTATACTTGAGTCAGAGATATAGCTGGATGGGCCTAACAGACTTTCCTACCTGCACTGTGGCTCCGCTGCTTCCGCCACCGATGAGTAACACCATACGAACATATTAATCATACTTTCTTTGCTTTCCCTTTTCTTCTTTGACTTAACCATGGGAGGGAGAGTGGAGGGGTTGGAAGGGAACACGCGCACACACACACACACACACACACACACAAATGACAACTCAGTAAAGAACTCTGCTTACTGTTTCCTTCATGACCATCTGCTCTCTTACGTGGTCTGCTGTGTGTGGAGACCCCCACGAGCACCATCAGTCCCTCTCTCACATGACCATAACTCATGACGGAAGCCAACAGGGGAAGCCTGTGCTTTTGTAGCTATTGTGTGTGTGTGTGTGAGAGTGTGTGTGTGTGTGTGTGTGTGTGCGTGTGTGTGTGTGGTATTTGTAAATATAGCTTGTAGATGACTATGTGGTCATCCCTGGAGCTCGGATATCTTTACGTAAGGTTGACTAACTCTGTGTGGTGAGTCTTTTGGATCTCACGCTTTCTTCTCCTGCCTCTCCTCCAGACAGAAGAGCAGGTGTAAGCCTGGATGGCTCTGAGCTCTGGCACGCCCCCGTTTGGTGCGTCCTCCGTTTGGTGCGCGTTCCCGACACGCACCCAAAGCCGCCCACGGCAACACTGTCTCCCTCACGCTCCGGCTTCGTGTGTGTGTGTGTGAATCTTCAGCATGCTCTCATGAAGTTAATGACCCTCTTAATGACCCCTTTCTTAATCTCATGATTTAATTAATAATAATAATAATAATAATAATAATACATGTTAATTGTCTCCAAAGCCTCTTTACGCATCGCGCATCTGTCGATCCCCAGCACGTGCGCTGTGAACAGTGTGACGTTATCACATCAGGTATATTGTGCTTTTGTTTTAACACACACACACACACACACACACACTGTCCTTGTTTACGCATTTTTTTGTGATCAAATGACGGAACTCTTCATATTATCGTGCGCTGTGGCGGTAAATCACGGCGGTCAGCAGGTGATGTAATGCTCCACACTTCTCCGTGATGTCTTCTTTCCGGTCCCCAGCGTTCATGTGTGCGTAGTTACTCTCCGTCTTTCCACTGCTACCTCCCCTCTCAATCTCTCTCTCTCTCTCTCTCTCTCTCTCAGAGAGCACATACACATACACACACGCGTACACGCACAGCTCCCCCGCTCTCCCTCCTCTCTCCATCCCTCCCTCCCTCCTCATGCTGTCTCATTCACTTCATCCACGCAAAGTCTCCGACTCTCCGCGCGGGGGGGGCGGGGGAGCATATAAGTCCTGGTAGATGAGGCCACGAGGCACACCGAGACTGAACCACTTGCAGTGCATAAAGACCCACAAGCAAGACTCCGAAGCCGGGAGTAAAAGTACCAACAAAGACGACAGGAGCTGTTAGACCGCAGAGGAAGACAAGAGAAAGAGAACGAGAAAGAGACAGAGAAGAAGCAGTGCGCGCTCTTGCATTGCTTTCTGAAAGCTGGGAATAGAAGTCTAACAGGCAAAGAGTTGGTAGTTAAACTCTCTGGAGTTTGGTCAGAGTCGCTTTATTTGCCGTTTATTGCTTTGTGGAAGTGGACTGCACTGAAACTTGGAATCGGTCTGGAAAGAAACAACAACAACAAAAAATAAATAAAAAAAAGAGAAGCATAGCTGCTTCTCCGCCGCTTTTTTTTTTCCTTTTTCTTTTCCTGCCCCCAACTTTGCCTTCAAGTTCACCTGACAAGGAGAAAGCGGGAGCGGACAAGATTTCCTCGCGGTGAAAAACCTGTGGATGGAGAGACTCTATCGAAAACACGCACACTTTTAAAGGTAGCTATGATTGCCCCACTGCACGTGCATGGTATGTCTTTCTGTGCTGTATTTGCTGTATTTGTATGTGGAAAGAGCACTTTCTGAAAGTTAGTGTTTGCATTGATTTGACATGATCTTCGGATGCATCGCGTCACGGTTGCAAGTTGGTGCGTTCCTACAGTACGCGCTTCCACGTGCGCAGAGCTCGCGCGCTGCCTGTCAGTGACACAGAGTCGCTTTCCATGGTGCTGAAACATCGCTTAGTCCCCACTATCTAAAGTTGCACGGCATTTACGAACTCTCGTATAGCTTATTACTTTTGAAGAATGTAGCAACATTTCTGTGCATGAACAGAATGCATTTCTGCATTATTATTATTATTATTATTATTATTATTATTATTATTATTATTGTTGTTGTTGTTGTTGTTAAACATTGAGTTGAAATATTCCATCTGAAAATGCGCAAAATAATTGAGAATGCATGCAACTGAAGTGCACGTTTTGGTTCAACTTAAAGGCAGTGCGCAACTATTTGGGGTAAAAAGCAATGCTTCAATCTGATCTTCCTAGCAAGGCAGGTGAACAAGAGTGGAATGGATGACTGTAATTTGTTTAAACGTTGTTTTTGTTTGTTTGTTTGTTGTTTTTTTTGTTTAATGGAAATGTTATGGATCTGACCGTTCTTGTATCCGAAAGGTACATTTGGAGTTGCTTGAGATTCGTTTGCATCTTTTGGCTTGGTTTCTCTGGCTTCGACTCATCACGCCTGAGAGACTCATATTCATGCGCCAATATGCACACTTTACTTAGTCAAGATTGTGCTACTCCACATTTTATGTACAAAGATATAGAAGATACAGATATATGAAAAGAAAAAGAAAAAAGAAAACACAGCACAGATGTAGCCTTCATGAAATCAGTATTCTGACATAATAGTATTTAGTGTATACTAAGAATTAGGATTAGGTGCATTTATAAAATAACCATTTTATGACATGTTCTTAAACCTGTAAGCTCTAAAGCTTTTGACTGAGAGTGTTTGAGCATTTGTTCCATACAAAGTGAAGTAAACACTAATGCATCGATGTATATGGTCAAAACTTGCTGACTTCCTGTCCGTCATAGCCTGCATACACAAATACGTCTGTGTGTGCACGCTTCCATCTCCATAGCAACCCGACTGATTCAAACAGTCTCTCTCTGTTGAGTGTCTCAAACGACTTTTTGTTCGTGTGTGTGTTTGTGTGTGTCTGTGCTGAGTGGACACTGTGGGAACCTGCATGATCAAAGTGTTTGTGCATGCATTTGATAAGAATTCATTAGCCGTTTCCACGTCTATCTAACTCAACCTCACACACAGTCCCACACACACACACACACACACACACACACACACACACACACACACCTTTCACAGTGAAATACACGCAACGATATTACTGCCTGTTTCGCAGTGTTGCCTGATTCCTATTAAAGTGTTTAGGAAAATGTTTGCAGCTTGTTTGTTTGTGCGTATGTGTGTGTGCACGTGTGCGTATGTGTGTGCATGCATGTGTCTGCACAGTCACGTCGTGCTTCAGTCTAAAACCCTACAGTGTGTGTTATTTTGCTCACACAAGTGCCTGGAGGAAACAGAAAGCTATTTGTGTTAGTAGAAGAAAAAGAGAGACGTCGGACAAAGCATGCCTTCATGTGCCTTCATCTCTCTTAAATCATATATGAAGCCCTAAGACATAATTCTTCTCCTGTTCAGCAACAGGAATGTTGCATATAATAACCAAAATTAAAGTCTAATATTTGTGATTATTCTCTTAAACACTTGCTTTAGGAATTAATGATATTGTGAACATTTAGGAATAAATCATTCAGTCTTGCTTAAATCCAAAGATCAGACATTACAAGTGTACTGCTAGTTCGGAAAATGTAACACGAGGTCTTGCTGCACGCATGGCAAGAGCTTTGTAGTTTCTATGGAAACGCCTGAATCATCTTCTCTAAGTGAGTCAGAAAAAGCCCTTGGCACCTATGTGTGTGTGTGTGTGTTAGGACAGCCTCAATACCACAATAGTCCAGCTGCACAGAACAGATCTCCAGACCTGTGACTGATCTGAAAGTCCGCGTGACTGCAGATTAAGTATATAGAAATGCTGGTGCTGAGGTGGTTACATGAACGAGACGCATCCGAGATAATCAGACTTGAGCTGCATAAGTGGCACTCGAACGAGGAGCAGATCTGCATAAATTATCTTCCGGCATCCGCATCCGTATAGCTCCACTTTCTGTCCATGTTTTTTTTTTCCTGTCATTCTGCCTGTACTTAAATCCAACAAAAAAAATCTACAGATGAAACAGCTAATTGCAGTCTGCCTTTCAGTATTGCAGCAGGGAGGAGGAGGGAGGGAGGGAGGGAGGGAGAGGAATTGGGGGAGAGAGAGACTTTTAGGGCTCTCAATTTTGTGTGCGAGATTCAATAGATGGTGAGAGCTGGCTGCAAGTGGGCGACATAACCATTAGAACTGTTGGAGCAATTAAATGGAACAGAAAGAGAAATGAGATACTAACACTGTTACACATCTAATACACGGAGGGGGGAAAGGTAAGTAGAGATAAAAAAGAAAATTAAAAATTGTGGGGATGAGGAAAATATTAAGCAAAAGTCATCTGAATGACCTGTTGATCAGGTCACACCAAGCACACAACTTTCCCTCCAAGGGGAATTTGACTACGAAGCATGTGCTGTCTTATACTTCTTTCATTCCTCCAACCAGTCTTCTTTCCTCACTCAGTTGGGCACAAATGCATCCCTTTCTGCTCTTTATGCCAGCAAGAAAGCACAAAAGAAAACTTTTGGCAACTTCGAAGAAGCCCTGAGGGAGATCACCCCTCCCATATCTCATGCTTCACTCCTCCTACTTTTGCATAGGAGCGAGGGATGGTTGGGAAGAGAAGATGGTTGACCTTCAGAAAAGATTAGGCTGATCACTTCTGGAGTCTCCATGACAACTAGAGAACCGGAAGAAAGGTGTCACTGATGGCACCTCGACCGTTTTCCTTATTAGTTAATATTATTTCGACGTAGCCATGGAAACAAGTCTTACATTTAGAAACATGTTATTTTCTTCCGATGCTGTTTTGACATCTTTCATCTCTGCCAGATAAAAGTGTGTAGAGCATATTTTGACTGCAAAGTCAGCCTTGCAACTTTTTGTGCACTTGCTACTTGCAAGTACAAGACTGACTCCCTGTTTTCATTTTATTTTAGAGTTGAGGGTGAGAGTTCCTGCTGGTTTTATCAAAACTGCACAAAGCTAGATGTATCCAGGCGACGCCAGCCTAACGTGGACATAAACAGAATCTTAGTGCACGTCAGTTTGACGCAAGCGGCCAGACCATGTGTTGGCGCGTGGGCAGGAGTGCGAGATTGAGAGAAAACAAGGGAAAGGGAGCGCAAGAAAAGCATGCTGTGAAGGCGCTGTAATTAGAGTCACAGTGTAATTGCTGTCTGTTTTTTAGCCATGGTGATTTGAATAAGGCCATGCTGACAATGTGTGCCTGTGTGAACACACACTAATACTAATCATGAGCCTGTGGCTTCCCAGCGGGTTGTATAATTATTGAGTGGCTAATTATATTTCTGAAAATCCCAATAGCATAGAGACCTCCAGTCATGAATCCCACTTGATGCTGTTTGTGTGAAAGCCAGTTTGAATTGCATTGTATCAGTGACCTCTAATGTTGGTTTTGTTGTTTGTGTTTCTGTGCTTTTGTGCAGATCTGCTACAGACAGATATGGCCCCCTTATTCTAGTGAAGTTTTTAACCCTCCATCCAAACTAGTGCACAAAAAGAAACAACCAACAAAAAAAAAACCCAGAAGATAAAACATCAAGTAAGAAAATCCCTCACACAAGCAGTACAATCGAAGAGAGAGCTAAAAAGGTCTAGATCAACCCAGTGCACCAACCCATCCATCCTCTACAAGAGAGAAGATGGAGTGGAAACCCATCTTGTTCACTGGCCTCTCTCTGGCCTTATGTGTGTTTCTCGACCTGACTCTCGCCACCCCATCTGGACCCGCCTCGGCCACCTGTGCTACACTCGAGCAAAGCCGCTTTTTTGGTGTCTTCTCATCCAAAACAGCACTTCCTGCATCCCCCTGCTCGTGGACCCTGCAGAACCCTGACCCTCGTCGCTACACTGTCTACATGAAGATCACCAAGCCAGCCGAATCCTGCACACCACGCCAGATCAAGACCTTCCAGTTCGACTCATTCCTGGAGACTTCACGAACCTACCTGGGCATGGAAAGCTTTGACGAGGTAGTGCGCCTGTGTGATGCTACATCTGCAGTGGCCTACCTTGAGTCCAGCAAGCAGTTCCTGCAGCTCAGGAAGGTGGTGCCCCGCATTGGGACAGAGCTCCTAGTGGAAGAGGATGGAAATGATGATGAGGGCAGCCAGTTCAGTGCCGAGTTCCTGGTCGTGGGTAAGAGGAACCCTAGCGTGCCTGCCTGTGAGATGCTCTGCAAGTGGCTGGAAGATTGTCTGACAACCAGTTCCCAAGGCAATCCCTGTGGAATCATGGCCACACCATGCCAGTGCTGGGAGCCACCAAAGAGGAGGCCAGGAGGGTGCTACAGGGGTGGAGTCTACATGGACAAATGCACACCCACTATTAGAGAAAACAACAGGGATGCTGAGATCATGAGTAAGTGTCAGTGTGTTTGTGAGTGCCTTAATGGCATAACTGTTTGTTTGTACTCTGTAACTCTGTAAAAAAAAACAAACAAAAAAAACAATTACGCACAGATTCCAGGAAGATTGATATGGGTTTTCAATATTGCCACCTGCTGGAGAAAACAACAAATTACACTCAGACACACTTTTGCTTGCATGAAAGTTTTGATTTTAAACACTAATGTTCCCAACTTGTACAAACTGAGAGACCTTCTTGCAGAACACTCTGTGCTCAGGGATCATAAACAGCTAATTTAGCCAGAGCCAGTGTCATACACCCTCCCAACATCTCACCAGGCTTCAAACCTGCTATTGAAGTGGTGTTGAGAGTCATTTAGTCCTGACTTGGAGCCAAACAGGTGTGTGTGAGACTGGGGAAAATTGAGGCGTTAGTGAGATGAGGCAAAGAGGCAATGTTCACACAATGCCTCTGCCACCAGGGAGGGGAAGGCAATCGATGCATCTCACTTCTGGTTGCCTTAGTAACCCACCGGTCTCCAGCAATACAGCATGCATACAACGCTGCAGGTGCTAAAACCCTTTTCAATCTGTTTTCTCACGCGGCGCGCTGGCATTTTGTACTCAAAGCGTTCTGTTTTGCAATCACCGTCTACAGGAAAGTTTAACTTTAACTATAATGTCTGTGCTGTTTAGATTTATTGACTCCTCGGCTGAATTCATGATGCATTTTGTTTTCGGGGGATAAATGCCAGACCAGCTGCTGAAACCTCGTACCCACTGTGAAAAACTGAATAACTGAAAAACTAAAAAACAGCAGTGTGGCATGTTGCAGTTCATAACGTCATCCACCAGGTGGCAGCCTTGTCAGTCATTTATTTAGACTTCTGTCAAACATTTATTACACTTTCATGCACAGGTTCTTAAACCTGAACATTAAACTCCCTGTCCTGTACATTTTAGACTTTTCACTGTTCTAACCCACCTGATTTAGCTAATTAACAACACTTCCTGGGATGAAGTGGATGTATCAAAGCAGGGAAAACACTAAGATGCACAGGACAGGATTGGGACCCTGTGCCTTAATTAGTAAGATTCTTCTTAATGACCTGTTCACCAACTTTCTGAAGAGTGAAAATGTCTTGTATAATTGCAGAAGGTTGGTCTGGTTGGGCCCGCTGGTCTGAGTGCAGCAACGAGTGTGGAGGCGGTGTCCAGGTGCGCAGCAGAGCATGCCAACCTGAAGATGGCATCTGTGAGGGTGTGGTTGAGGAGGCCAAAGCTTGTAACCCCCAACCCTGCATTGGTGAGCTTGACTGTCCATTAAAAAATAGACATTTTAAATGGAAAATGGAGTCGTGGCTAATGGAGATTATGTATCTACCTGAGCAGGTAAAATGCGCCAGCGTAGCCAGGCTCTGCGTTCCATCATTGGCCTGAGGAGAGACAATGGAGAGGAGATAACAGTTCCTCAAGCTGGTAACCAGATTGAACCTATATTATCTTACAGCTTTTTAAAGTTGCAGCATCTGTCCAGAACATTGTCTTAATCAACCTCTTGGTTGTAGATGGAGTTCAGGATCAGTGGTCCTCATGGAGCTCCTGTTCTGTTAGCTGTGGTGAGGGCTGGCAGAGTCGCACACGCAACTGCATGACATCTGGAAACAGCGTGATGTGTATCGGCCCTTTGAGAGAGAACAGACCCTGCAACAACTCTGTGGTCTGCCCAGGTACACACACATACACATATCCACATGCATGCATTAATATTAGTTCACTAATAATGAGTACCTTTTGTCCTAATATAATCTGTATATAGTGTTAAGATCACTGTTTCTCCCATAATTAAGTGAACGGAGCCTGGGATGAGTGGGCACCATGGAGTCTGTGTTCATCTACCTGTGGTCGTGGCTATCGTGACCGTGTCCGTGTCTGCAAGCCACCCAATAACGGAGGACAACCATGCACTGGTCCCAGAAAACAGACCAAATTCTGCAACATTGCTGTCTGCCCTGGTTAGTAGCTTCAGCACAGTACACGCACCGTATAAAAGAAATATTCAAGGAGTGAAAAAGAATGGGATGCTTTTGAATCCATTGAAATACATTCTTCTGTAATTCGGTCAGGTTTATAGGATCTCAGGTGTAATTTACAGTTTCAGCACCAGATGGCAATGTAGTCCACCGTCTGTTCATGCACTGCAACATAAAATGGCAGGACACTATGGTTTTTTTCTTTCTTTCTTTCTTTAATAAAACATGGGTTGGGTGGTTTTAGTCTTTTTTTTTAACATGAAACAGGTAGATATTACAGACATAGGAAAGCATACGTGAGGGTTAAGTGATAAAAAGTAGTGGGTAATTAAAAAGATTCTTAATGAGGTGATGCTTGGGGAACCGTTGTTGTTCTCTTGAGATTCTGTTAAGCAATACATTCGCTTGTGTCTCACACACACAAGTCTAACAATCCTTGACACGATTAATGCTATGCTACACCTAAGTCTATCTCTAACCTTAACCTCAACCCCAATAACCAAATGTAAACCTTTGAGCTTTTTTAGGGTTTTTTTTTTTTTCTTTTGTAAAAGAGCAGTTTTCTTTGTGGGGACCAACCAAATGGGCCTACCAAAATATGAAAACATGCCAAAGACACTCTTCACATGGCTCTTAATTTGGATTTTGATGTTGACTATTCCTGTCACCTCTCTGTAGTTGATGGTTCCTGGAACGAATGGTCTGCCTGGACTCCCTGCTCTGCCTCTTGCTCTAATGGAACAATGCAGCGCACACGAGAGTGTAACGGCCCATCATACGGAGGCTCAGACTGCCGTGGAGACTGGCGTGAATCCAGCAACTGCTTCCTTAGAGACTGCCCAGGTATGTCCATACAGTGTAGAAGTGGACATTTTAGGGAGATCCTAGTGATATAATGTCTAATTAACATGAGTAACATATAGAGAAGTTTTTGTCTTACAAAGACGTCTTTGTTTTGACCTCGTAGTGGACGGGAGATGGCTCTCCTGGAGCTCTTGGGGCAGCTGCAGTAAGACATGTGGAGGAGGCAACCAGCAGAGGCAGAGAGTGTGCGAGGGACCATTCTTTGGTGGAGAGCCCTGTATCGGTGACAAAGCTGACCTTAGGCGCTGCAATGAGAAGAGATGCCCAGGTAAAATGAAAAAAAAAAAACCAAGCAAAAAAAAAACCAAACATGAGCTAAAATACAGTAAAAATATATTTGTACTCTCATACTACGCAGTACATGTGTCTTGTTTTTTAATGATAATATTGCAAAACTAAATTGGTCTGAACACTGTACCCTGCAGAACCCCATGAGATCTGTGGTGAGGAGAGCTACGGAAATGCTGTGTGGAAAAGAACTCCAGCTGGTGACACTGTAGCTGTTCCATGCCCCTCTGACGCAACAGGTACTGAGTAGAACTTTGACACCCAAAAATGATATGATTCAAAGCGGATCTACTACTACTACATTTGCCATTGGTCTTCTTTGACCTTCCGAATGTCCCACATGGATCATTAGAACACTGATTTGCTCTTTTCCAGGCTTTGTCCTCCGCCGATGCACCCTGGACGCTATCGGTTTGGCCTTGTGGGGAAACCCCAGCTACATCAAATGCGTCTCCAAAGAATACCAATACATCCAAGCCCTGGTGAGACTCCACATTTCTACAGATCATCATATTTACTGATATAGAAATCAAAAATGGAACTTTTTTCACCATGCCTGATAGTATATAACTATGATGTTTCCTTCTATCCTCAGACCCAAGAGCAGTTCTCTAAGTCCCAGGCAGGAGTGCAGGTGGATGGCGTGTCTGAAATGCTGTCCAGGCTTAGGATGACCTCAAACGATGCAACAAAGTACAGTGGGGACTTGCTGGCGGTCATGGAAATGCTGAGGAACACTTCACAGATCTTCAGAAGTGCTGGTTACAGTGTTGTCGATGTAGAGGTAAACACCACTTCAGATAACCAAGGCTTGTCTTTAGAAGCGTCAAGAACATTGCTTAATTTGATGCCAAATGTCATTTCTCTTTAATTAGAACTATGTCCAGACAATCAGCAATTTACTGAAAGAGGAACACCATGGGAAATGGCAAGAAGCACAGTTGGTGAGTCTTTGTGTGTGTGTGTGTGTGTGTGTGTGTGTGTGTGTGTGTATATGTTCCCTGATACTTTTGGCATTCTCATTATTGTTCAGAGTCAATTTGCTTATGTACTGTTAGCGAATATAGAAACTGACTCATTACCAGAATAGCCCTGTGGTGTGGGCTGTAAAAGGTGTTGCACGTGAATTAGATTCACAGCTCTCCCTCTTAGGCAGCGAGAGCCATTAGTCAACATTAAGAAGCCATTTTGAATGAGTTGTACCTAAGAGAGGAGGCTGATTCACTAGCTTCCCATGCTGGCATCCCATATGGAGTGATTAAGCCTGTGCACCAACAACAAAAAAAGCCTCCAGACTCTTAGGGTTGTCAACTTAAGTTACACGTTTGATGGAGATCCAATTCGACATGCTTGAGACACTTAGACAAGATCTTTAACGCTGTGCAGATCTAAAGGTTCAGCTCGATGCTTGCACTGTGTCTCAACTGTAGGTCACGTTAAATTAGCTACATGTCAAGGGAACTTTCACTGTTCCCTTATGATTCCCTTATGCAGACTTTACCAGCTACATCTCATCAATATGAACTGAGCTACCATTTGTCAGTTCAGAAGCAAGGTCTGACACAGTATATAGACCTTTTTCAGACTTGTCCAGTCTCTTTTGAAACGTCTTGGATTTCCACAGAAATTTTAATGCACTGGACTGGCACAGTGAGTTTAATAGAAAAAGAATCACTCCGCCTACACAGCAATCTGTGTGTTGTCATGGCAGCTCATGAGGGAACAGAAGCAGTATAGGCCACGAAATGAAGGGCACCTCGCGCCTACACACATGCGTACATATGCGTCAGAGAGACGTACAAATTCCCTCACACCCACAAATGAATCAGCCATGGCACCATTTATGGAACTCAGGAAGTGTTTGCGTTGCTGAGTTATATACATGGATAGCATTATTGAAAAGTTTAAAGGTGCTGCGAGTTGCGAAAAAGATATTTTGAAAGATCTTGTACGGTGATGTGAAAATGATGAATCATCTTCGTTTCCTTCTCATAGATGGGGGTGAACATTAGGGAGCTGTTCAGCTTGATCGAAGACTTCATTGACATCATTGGCAAGCAGATGAGAGATTTCCAAGATATTTATGAGATGACTGAGAACTTTGGTAAGTTGGCAGGGCAAACATGGAGGTTTTGTGACTTTCCTGTTCTATTCAAACAACCTATTTCAATTTTATTGACTATATTCTTGTTGTACCTTGACATGGACCCAAATTTGAGGCTATATTCATGACTCTTTCCTACTTGTTGTACCTGCAGTGCTGAGCATCCAGAAGCATCCCAAAACTATGACTTCAGATGTGACCTTCCCCATGAAGGGATGGAGAGGCATGATGGAGTGGGTCCGCAATTTGGATGAGAAAATCGTAGTGTCACGCAACGCCCTCAGTCTGGATGTGCCAGGTACAGACACACACACTCTTATCAGCAAGCGCATGAATTTAAATATATATATATATATATATATATATATATATACATATATATATATATATATATATATATATATATATATGTATGTATTTGCCAAAAGTTCTTATTTCTAATGATGCAATTTCTTGCAGATGCTGAAGACCGCACTGGCTTTGTAACTGGCATTGTTCTCTACAGAAATCTGGGCCCTATCCTGTCTGTTCAGAGGTGTGCCATCATACACACACACACACACACACACAATGTCCTTGCGACACTATCTTTGTCCTCTACAGTACCTTAGAGAGGTATAAGAGAACAAACACTCATGTCTAACAGAGTTATCTCTCTCCTCAGTAACAGCACCTTGCTGAACTCCAAGGTTGTCACGGTAACGGTGAAGCCGAACCCCGGTTTCCTGTCCACCCCAGTAGAGATCGAGTTCCCTCACCTGCACAATGTGAGTAACATCATAAAGACTGATCAATCTACTCTCATGAATCTACGGAAAATGTTCTAGACATAACACCCAAACTCATCTTGCTTTCTTTGCAGGACACTGTCAATGAGACATGCATTGCCTGGGATGAGAGTGAAACGTAAGTGTTAATTATGTAGCTTGTGATCTCTGTGTGTGGGTGGCTTCACATGTGCACGTCTATGAATGAGTGTGAGTCTGCTCTGAGTTTAACAGGCCAGCTGGCCGTCATGCTTTCACAGCAGCAAAGGGCATTCGCACTCGTCTGCCCCCAATGCCATGTGTACAAGTCATCCACACACACACACACACACACACACCTCTTTCCTGATAACTGTACCCAGATGATGAATTTAGACCAAAAAGAGTCGACTTAGCATAATGATCAGTGGTGATTAAGTGTCTTAGCAGTCACATTTAAGGGTTTCACAGCATTTGGAATCCAACATGCGACCAAAATGAGCCTCGTTTATCAAAACTTGATATGAATGAATTTATCGTTCACAGGAGCATTCACACAAGACATCTGGTATTCATGAAAGTCCTGTTAGTTCAGAATAATGTTTATATCTTACACAAAGCTTCTTAGTTTGCGTAAAATGATGTATAAAGATTTTCAGATTGTAATCAGAACCTTATTTGTTCAGCATCAAATCCTATAACTGGCGTGAATTACTGCACTTTTATATACGGACATGTTCAAATCCCTTACCACGCATATAACAAATATAAAACTAGATATTCAATTAGGACAAAGGTAATGGCACCCTAGAAAATGAAGAGAGTTTGTACTATCTGAAGATTTACACCCTTAGGGGGCGCTCTTTCACCATTTAATCGTCGCTTTATCGTCTTTGTGAGCTTTGTCTTTTCTGGAGATTTTTTTTTGGACATCCATAAATGTAAATAAGCTGTGCTTGGTCATTTATGCGTGATCGCTATTTATCAATATACACATAAGTGCAAAGTAAATCAAAACCTTTTCTAAATCTGGAAGGAGTATAGGTTCAGTTTGGCGTACGAAAAATATTTAAACACAGCTGTACTAAAAGATTGATAAACGAGGCCCGATATACAGTGTGTGCTGCATTTCAGTTTCGAGCTGAAATTGGTCTGACTCTAAGTTCCAGTCCATATTATTGTATGGGATATGATCTCATACATAAGTTTAAATTGTAGCTGTTCGAGCATACAGATTGAAGCGCCACAGTAGTAAATAGGCCAGATGAAAGTAGAACATGTGGGTTAGCACTGAGCCATTACTCATTCGCTCTCTGGATAGGAAGAGTAGTAATAGAGGTCTGAAAAACACTTCCATAAAAGGCCAGAGATATTGATGGATAAAAGAAAGAAGTTAATAAATGGAGGCTACAAAGATATATATGTTATATCTTTATATATAAACGTTAAATGTGACGAGCGAATGATTTTCGACGCATACTCTTACACTCAAGACTAAGATGTACACATAGAGGAACTCAGTGAAGGAGGAGTTGTAGATCAGCATATAGAGTACTAGGCCACCTGAGAGATTTGAATTTTTGCGCATTAGGCAAGCACTGAGCAGACACTCTCATTGGCCGGTGCTGGAAATGTACACATTGCACCATCACCACCTCCATCCAAGCTTCAGAAATATCTTTCTTTCACTGCGCCATTCCCATGGCCGACACTGTGCGGTCGTGTGAGCTGCTGACATCCACTCTCCTTTGCTACCCCGCCATCTCCACTGCCAAGGATGCCATGGCAACCACATCTTCTCTCAGACAGAGAAAGAGATAGGAGACATTTTGGCTGCTAGACATTATTCATGTGCTGTGGACACAGTCACGTGACCTGGGAAACAATTCTCGTGCTGGCTTTTTATGACCTGTGACCCTATCTTTCATTTGAGTTCATTAGTGGGGTAATTATATTCGATAACTGGACCAAACAAAATAAACAAGGTATAGGATTCAGTTACAAAAAAAATAAATCTTTATTTATGATTGCATTAGGATGTACTGGATCTGTCTAGAATTAGTAGTTCTGTGGCTCTGCCTCTTTGTCTCTCTCTCTGTCTTTTTTTTTTTTTTTGTCCCCTTCTTTACCACTGACACCTATTATGTAGAACACACGTACGGGGAGAGGCGGGAGAAAAAATCCCGAGGGTTCATTTTGCAGTGTGAGATCTCTCTGAAACACTCTCTCTCTCCCTCTCGCTCTCTCCCCCTCTTCCCCTCTCTCCTTCTCTCTCAGTGAGTCGTTGCTGGGCTCGTGGTCGGCACGCGGCTGCAGAGCGCTCGCGCTCGATTCAGGCAGGACCAGGTGCGCATGTGAAGCTCTCTCCACGTTCGCCATCTTAGCACGGCCGAACCCCGAATCGGTGAGTCCACTCTGTGTGCGTGTTTGCTTTTATTTGCGTGGGAGATGTGTTTGTTGTTGGGTGCGTGTGTGTTTGTGTGTGCGTCAGTGTTTGTGTGTGTATGTGTGTATGTGTGCGTGGCATTGTTGGCGCGTGTTGGGGTTTTAGATGGAAACAGGTTAATGCACATTCATTAATATACAGTATTCATGTAGTTATGCCTGCATGCTTCCACTCTATTCATACGCAATCAATATCAGTTATTGATTAAAAGAAAGACGGCTGTTTAATCATGAATCATCTTCCAAAATTTTTATTTCAAATTAATATTCTTTGTTGAGGAACCTTTTAAAACCTCACTATTGCTTTGTATATATATATTTGCCCCTAACATTTTGTTTACTCAGAGGCCTATAATGCTAATTAGTTTCATTATCGCCTGAAACATTACTGAAAAAGAAAAGGAATGGCTGTGGGGTTGGGTTTTTTTTTTTTTTTTGCGCAGAGCAGTGAAGATCTTCTCTCCTCCTCATTTGATTGGAGGCTGCCTTGCTGCGCCTAAAGCATCTTGTTCTGCTGTTGCCTTGGCAACGGCATCCGCAACGCTCGCTTCTTGTGTGATGGAGCTGTCAGAGAGAGAGAGAGAGAGAGAGAGAGAGAGAGAGAGAAGGAATAACAAGAACGCTGGCCTTCAAAAGACTAATGCACGCATGTCTCATTTTGTAGCCAAGCTTATGGGATGTGATGTGTGCATTGTGTCACTTACAGATTCACATTCAAGGCTATTTTCATAGATTAAAAAAAAAAAAGTATACAGATGTAGATGCTTTCTGTTCTTCGTCATCTTCGTTGTTGCGTTCAACCAATCTGATTTCATTTGAAACAAAAGCCACTACCAGTAACACCCCTCTCGTTATTATATAAACGCAACATTCCAATAGAATGCCTATCAGCACAGACTATCAACAGAGTGACTACACACTAATGCTCATCGTCTAGCTTACTGCAGACCTGCCAATCAGTCTGTGATGCACAAGAGGCATTTTCATGGCTCCAGGCTGGATGATTAAAGCCTCTGACAAAGGACAAGAAGCAGAGCAATATGAGATCTTATGAGATACGCTCTACTTCCTCCCGTGTTCAAATGTCCTTAACCAGTCGGTCTCGTGTGAGTCACTGGAACAGGACAATCATTAGCATATGCACTATTCTCTGAGGCCGCCTTGTCCTGATTTTCTGCCTATTATTTTTTTCCTGTCTAACAGACAAACATTCCATCTTTCAAGGGCAAAAGCTGGCCGAGTCATATTTGGGTCACACTAGCTGGATTTATCTTGTTATTCCCACACTGGGATAAACAGCATGAACTAAAATCACTTTCTCAGATCCTCTGCGATCATTTACACAGTGTTCTGGTTCAGATCCGGGAGAAGGCACTGATGTGAACTGAGATTATATGAGTAACAGAAGAAGAGGATATTGAAGCATTCCTTATGTAGTAGTAGTTGTAGTAGTAGTAGTAGTATTAATAATAATAATAATAATAATAATAATAATAATAATAATAATAATAACATTACTTAATTTATTTGTTTGATATAGATAATTCATATATCAGCTATAAAAAATATTATTAGTAGTATTATTATCATTATTATTCTTATTGTTGTTGTTGTTCCTTAACGTCCCACGCGTGCTATCTTCTCTTTCACATCTTTTCACACGCTACTGTGTGCCTGCTGGCACAAAATGAGCATTTAGCTTCCACTCACTAACAGCACAGATTATTGCAGAGGTGAGAATTAGTCCACCTGGCCCCTGCAGGACACACACACACACACACACACACACGCACACACGCACACACACAAACACACACACCATATTCCACCTTTATTTCTCCTTCCCTCATAACTGCCCTACTTCTTCCATTCATGTTGCCTGAAGGGAATACTGTGTGTGTGTGTGATAGCTAACCATTCTGCCTCTTCTCCTGCCCAGAACATGGATAAGAACCTGTTGCCATCAGTTACGTTGATCGTGGGATGTGGCGTTTCATCCTTGACGCTGCTACTGCTCATCATCATCTATGTCTCCGTTTGGAAGTAAGAACATGAAAGACCCCACACACACACACGAACACACACACACACACACGTATGGATTCTGTAAGATCAATAGTCACTGATTGATAAACTGACTGATTGGTTTCTTTCTCTCAGATATATACGCTCTGAACGCTCAGTCATCCTCATCAACTTCTGCCTGTCAATCATCTGCTCCAATGCTCTCATCCTGATTAGTCAGACCCAGGCTCGCAACAAGGTATGACATCATGATTACCCAGAGTCCTCTGGTACATTGTGTTCTATGTCAAATGTATTTTAATAAATGGAAAATCCCGTTGTAACGTTAACACTTGTTTGTTTTTCCCTCTCACGCTCTCTCAGGTCATGTGCACCCTGGTGGCAGCCTTCCTCCATTTCTTTTTCCTGTCCTCTTTCTGCTGGGTTCTGACAGAGGCATGGCAGTCGTATATGGCCGTGACTGGTCGTCTGCGCAACCGCATCATCCGCAAGCGTTTCCTGTGCCTGGGCTGGGGTCTGCCCGCACTCGTCGTGGCTGTTTCTGTAGGCTTCACCAAGGCCAAGGGATACGGCACTGTCAACTAGTGAGTCCATTTCTCCATCTCTCAATCGCTCTTTCTCCATACTGCACTCTTCTGTTTGTTTTTTTTTCTCAGTTACTAACATTATGTGCCTCTTTGTGTCCTGTAGCTGCTGGCTGTCTCTTGAGGGAGGGCTTCTGTACTCATTTGTTGGACCTGCAGCTGCTGTTGTGTTGGTAAATGAAACCACACACACATACACACACACACACACAACTACCAGTACAATAGACGAATCCATTCGTGGAATGGGTATATGGGCATGTGAAAATGCCTTTGTATTGCTCTTGACCTGACTGTGTGCTTTTGTGTGTGCGTTTTAGGTGAACATGGTGATTGGTATTCTCGTCTTTAATAAGCTTGTTTCGAAGGATGGGATCACAGACGTGAAGCTGAAGGAGAGAGCAGGGTAAGAGCTGTACATTCATCATTTATTTAGGGTTAAATTTTTAATATTTAAAAAAAATATTCAGACGTGTACCATTGGAAAGCAACAAAACTGGCTTTTTCTTTGATTGGACTGACGGGTGGGTGGATGGATGGATTGATGAAACTCATGGCAGTCAATTATGTTAAATTAAGGAAGCCAAAGATCATAATTAATCAGCTTTATTCATTAACTCAGAAGAAATTCTGAATACAGAGAAACGAAGAGTCACACACACACACACACACACACACACACACACACCACACACACATTAGCTGTGGTTAACACATCATTCTGGTTCCTGCAGGGCGTCTCTGTGGAGCTCTTGCGTGGTTCTCCCCCTGCTGGCTCTGACCTGGATGTCGGCCGTATTGGCCATCACAGACCGGCGCTCGGCTCTCTTCCAGATCCTCTTCGCCGTCTTCGACTCGCTCGAGGGCTTCATCATCGTCATGGTGCACTGCATCCTGCGACGAGAGGTGAGCAGAGATGCAAACACTGAGTGCACATACACTCAGTGCACTGGATGGAATATATATATATAATGCTAATACATTGATTAAATTTGTGCATATGTCTTATAGGTACAAGAGGCTGTGAAATGTCGCGTTGTTGATCGTAAGGATGATGGGAACGGCGACTCTGGGAGCTCGCTGCAGAACGGCCACACGCAGCGCTTGGTGAGTGTCACACACACACACACACACACAGACATACACAGATCAACACATTCAGCGCTAACTCAGGAAGAAGCATTTGCATTCTCATGCATTTTACATGATGGCCTGCAGCACTCGCAAAGAGCTGTTGATTTAATTTTAATCCACTCTGTTTTCTCCTCCCTCTCTGTTTTCTCTCGCTCACAGGGTGACTTTGAAAAGGATGGTGACTCAAACAGACCAGGTGAGAATAAAAGCTTAACACTACCTTGTATATGTATATATACATATACATGCTGTCATTTTCACGCTCCCTGAGATTGTCAGATTGCTTTGGAAATAGATTTGACAGCTGAATAAGATTGAGTCTATAATTAGACCGAGCTTTAGCATGAATCAACTTGAAACAACTCTATGCTTTGGTGTAACACTGTGCTAAAATCTCATTTTTTTTTTTTTGTCAGGTGGTATGAAGACCTCTTCAGAGGAGAAAATGCCTCTCCCCCAGCTGCCTCTTCCAATGGGTCCCAACTTCCACACACTGCCTTCAAAGCCTAGCGCCAAGACACACGTGCCTCCCATGCCCGACTACTCCAGCCACACTCTGACCCTGCGTCGCGATAAGAGCCATCGAGGTGAGCCGCCCTGCTCCAAGCCCATCTACGTGTGCGACAGCGACATCTTCACGCAGATGGACCCTGAGCTGGTGCGTGTGCCGACTGAAGGTGGCGCTCCCGACGCAAGCGGCTACATGCTGATGCCCAACACCACGTCCACACTACGTTCCAAGCCCAAGGACGACATCTCTTCTGCTAAGTACAACATCAGCGTTGAGCAGCTGCCTCAGGCACGCATCATGCATCTGGGGAGCGGATACGCCGAGCCACAGGCCGCCTACGCCACCAAGCCGGTAACTGCCGACCGCGCCAGCGTGTCATACTCAGAACGCGACTCACCCCTGCAGAACGTGCACAATATTTCCAGCGAGAGCCACGTCACCAGTTTGCTAGGAGACACCTTCGACTCCATGAACTCCATGATGTCGAAAAGCGAGACCATCTCTACACTGTCCATGAGCTCGCTGGAGGTCAGCGAGGGGGTGAGTGGAAATATATTGTTGCAGCAAAATATTGGTAGAAATGTTATTAGAGAGTTATATAAGGCTCAACACCTGAGCTTTTTTGGGTTCCTTTATTTTAATATAGTTTCATAATGAAGGTTTTTTTTAAATGTACATTTTGTCCCAGTTGGCTCAGAAATAGCATTTGAATAAGAATGACTAATGTTTGTTCTTTCTTCCATTTCTTCTCCTATATTGCAGAGGCAGAAATCTCGTTATGCTGAGCTCGACTTTGAGGTAATTAGATTTTCATAGCTCAGCAGTGCGGCAGCATTATTATTATGCTTAGAAACATCTATGCGTTTCTGAGGCAAAAAAAACTTTTGAGAAGATGTTTTTTTTTGGCTAATGAAAAATAATTAATGAGAATTGAGCATCCAACTGAACTATTAAGTCATAACTTAGACAAGAAGAATTACAAAGTTACTTTACCTCATGAAAGATGTCACTATTAGACATTTTTCCTGTCAGTTCTAACCCTCTTTGTTCTGTCCTGTGCTCCATGTAGAAGATCATGCATACGCGAAAGCGCCATCAGAACATGTTCCAGGACCTCAACAGGAAATTACATCATGCTGAGAAGGACAGAGAATCACCTGCTTCTGACAGCAAGGTGAGATGCCAATATCATGCTAATAAAAACCCAATAAATAGGATTGATCTGCATCAGGAACTGTGTATCTGGCATTTCACTCGCATCTCAATTTCCCACCTTTGTTCTCTTTCATCTTAATTTGCTCTTGCTCGGAAGCAAAGGTGGGGAGAGAGCGGGGGAGGGGGGAACAGAAGTGTTAAAAAGTACAGGCAAAAAATAGAAATCCTGAGACCTCGGCTTACTTTCTTAACTTTCCAAAAGTGTCTTAAAGTCAGGTTGTGTAAAAGGCAGATGGAATAATTTCACTTTATTTCTCCTGTGCAGTCTGTGAGGTGGAGCGTGTCTTCTGCAGGAAGTGACAAAACAAGCCACAGCGTAAGTGTCTCTTAAGCCTTATTTGCATAATAGGAATAACAGAAATAGTCACTGCTTTAAGGGAAGATAATATTTATTCATATTTATACAGCACTAACACAAGCCTGTTAATGTCTATATGGAAAATGCTGCATGTTCTGCAAAACGCATTAAGCTATTTTTATTGTGTTAATAGACAAATGGATGCATAATGTTAATATCCGAATGTGGGGGAAATATTCTTTCCTATCTTAGCAATGCCATGGAGGGTCGATGTTTGATTCCCTAAAGCAACTTTTACAGCCTTTAGTAGCATTTCATTGGTACCATGAAGAGATTAAGGTTCCATCAGGGGAAAAAATGGTCCAACAATACACAAGGGAGAACATTTGCTGCTGCGATTGGTGTCTTCACTCATGCTAATCCATCTGATATTTTCTCCTCCAGGATAAACAGCAAGCACTGGGTGAGCGTTCATGGGAGACCATGCCCCGATCACAGGCATCGCCACCATCGTGGGTGCGAAAGGAGCTCGAGCCTTTGGCAGCATCGCCCTTGGAGATGCCCTCTGTGGAGTGGGAGAAGCCTGGCACTGCCATCCCTCTTGTAGGCCAGGACATCATCGACCTGCAGACGGAAGTGTGAGGCCCTTACCAAAAAAAAATCCTGTTTACCCTGGCTCCTTTTGGTTTGGGAAAGAAGAGGGAGAGGGCGGAATCAGAAGGGAAAATTGGGAGGTCAAGAAAGATATATAGATCGTAGGGGTGGAGAGGGAGAGAACCAAAAACCATGTCCTGATATCCAAAGAATTAATGAGGGGAATAAATGAGAAGGTTTGCGTAGTTTGGGATTTGTGTAGCCTCAAGTAATGGTAATTAACATGCAGGAGGAAGGGGGAGGGGATCTAATGGATGGATGGATCTGATGGAGTGGCTTTGGTTCTCCTCTGGGCACAGTAAGGTTCTCGTTTTTTTCCGCCAAGAGCTTCTCCCGTAAATCTTCCGTCTGGTCCAGGAGAGGTGTGGTCTTCATGCCTGTGCCTTTTGTTCAGTTTTCGTTCGACTTCAGTATGAAAAGGGTGACCGGTTGCTCGGCTCCTTGAGCTCGACCTCTTCCAGTGTCTCTGCTCTCACCATGAGAGAAGGACTGGCACCGAGTGACTTCCCAGACTTCCCAGCCCCGTGGCTGTTTTTCACCCTGAGGTGAACGGACGCATGTTGCCAGCTGTCTGCGCTGTGGTTATCGTTTTTTTATATCGCTTTTGCGTAGCGCTGCTTCTCAAGAGCTTATTACAGACTCTTCCACTGAACTCTATTCAGAGTCTAATAAGCATAACTTTCCTGGACTCAAGGCTTGAATAGGACTGTCAGAGCTGAACATTATTTTTATTGTTTAAACTGTCATTGTTATTATGTAATATTGTTCAGATTTTATGATGAAGCTATGATTTATATTTATAAGATTAATTTTCTTGTTTTGTTGTTATTTGTTTTCTGCTTGTATTTGTCTTCATTACCGTCAACTATGGAGTTTAATTTTCCAAGTATAATATAAAACATCAACTGTTTCCCAAAACCTACATGAGGAACATAATGAGAGTACAAGTGGAGGTGTGGCTTCACAGAGATGCTCAAACCCATGTGGCCACTCGTGAGACACCACTGCTACACCTGGAGCAAGCCCAGCGCCCATTCTGGGTACCAAAGGCCAGGTGCGAGAGGCATGTGGACACATTAAGGATTGCTCAGCTGAATGCCCAGTTGGATCATCGCACTTTTTGTGTTTCCTCCATTTCCATCACCAGCTCTTTCTACAGCCTTGTGAACTTGACAACAAGGAAAAATATTTATAACCTCAAAGACCCTAGCACTGGGCCTTGAGGCACCTCGGCATGTTGACCGAGGCTGTTCTTGCCCTCTGCTGAACTCCAGCAGAACTTCCACAGTGCCAGCTATAAAGGCAAACAGACTCTCATATTGTGCAAAGAGAGAGCGAATAATAAAAGTGCAATATGATGATGGACGCTTGATGCTCAAGTGAGGGTGATGTCAGACCCATGGGAGATTTTTATTATTTTTGGAAATTTTGTACCATGTTTATAGAGCATATAGAGACATTTATGATAATACTGTCTAAGGACTGTATTAGCAACTATCAAAGATTCTTTCTCCATAAATTTGATTTGATGGATGAAAGCACATGACTTTGAGTCTTGTGATTAATATTTGGGAGATGAAAATAGAAATTATATATGAAGAATAATAGACTATAGAGTATGTTTCAGGTACATACCCCTGGTTTTCTACTTGATACCCCAGATTGTTGATTAACAGAACACTGGTCCTCTGTATTGTCCTGTGTTTTAAAACACTGTAACCCTGTGTGCCAATAACCTTCCCTCCTGTTGCAGTCTTAGACGGTATGGGTTATGAAAATCCTAACTGTTTGTGTCTTTTACATTTCTATGTCCTTATTTTTCCATTGTTTTCACTTGTACAGTTTTCAGAGCACAAGATGAATATGTCTGATTTTTAATAAAAACAAAAATCTATATTATAAAATGAAATGGTTCTTCATTTCCGGAAGCAGATGTTAACTTTGATGCATGAGACTCAAAGTACTAGTTTTTATGATGTTCATCAAAAGTCTGTCGCCTTGTAAATTAGCCTTAAAGACATTGACAGTGCCTTAACTCCTAGCAAGTCAAGGGCAAAAGAAAAGAAACACCAAGAGACTACACTGTAGCCCATCCTCCTATGGTCAGCACTGAGAATCAAATCACATAGTCTATGAGTTCCAGCATCTATTTAATACAGCTAATTGTTGATGATACTGTAAAAACATTGTTTTTAATTGGTTATCAATGTAAAAATATACTGCAAGTAACTGGTAGCAGGTTTGTTATAGCCATCAGTAATTCAAGGAAAAGAAAAAAGAGACTTGCAGTCCCTGCAACAAGAGCAGGATCTTGTAGACCAAAGAATGGCAGGAGCAGGATCCAGATAGGGCAGGAGTTTTTAGACCTCATGTTAAGGCCAGGAAGGTTTAAACATCAAAGCAAAGCTTATAGACCTTAGGATAGAAGATTGAGTTTATGGACTTGAGGACAGTGGCAGGAGGTTTGTAAGCCTCAGGATGGCAACACACGCTTGTTGACCACAGGATGGTGCAGAAATTGTAGACCTCAGGATAGAACCAGGACACTTTAGAACTCGGGATGGAGGCAGTAGCTTATAGTCCTCAAGATGAGCACATGAGCTTGTAGACCTCATGATGGAAGCAGGAGGCTGGATAACTCAGAATAAGAGCAGGAGCTTATAGACCCGATTATGGGGTTAAGAGCAAGTCCTTGTAGACCTCAAGACAGCACAGAAGCTTGCAGACCTCCATATAGAACCAGTATGCTTTACACATCAGGGTGGGAGAAGGAGCTGATAGACCTCAGGATGGATTATGGAGGCTGTAAATCTCAGGAGATGAGCAGGAGCTTGTAGATTATCAGGAGAGGGGCAGAAGCTTGTAGACCTTAATATTGGAGCAGGGGGCTGTAGACCTCAAGAACAAGGAGCCATACACCTCAAGAGTGGGACCTTTTAGACCTCAGGAAAGTAGCAGGAAGCTGTAGACCTCCAGAAGTGGCAGGAGATTGTAGACCTTAGAATTGGAGCAGGAGCTTGTACACCTCAGGATGCAATCAGAAGTCTATAGATCTCAGGATGCAATCAGAAGTTTATAGATCTCAGGATGCTAACAGAAGTTTATAGATCTCAGCAAGAGAGCAGGAAGTTTTGACCTTTACATGGCAGGGGGCTTGTGGGCCTTAGGAGGCTCAAAAGCTTTTATACACCAGGGTGAGAACTGGACCCTTGTGGGCCTCAGGATAGGTAGCTCAATGATTAGGGTAGTAAGAGAAGCATGAAAAGCAGAAACAAAACTGATTAGTGCAGTGCATAGACATACTGTAAATGATGCAACTTTACTATCAATGTACATGTAGGCTTAGTAGTCTAGCCTAACAATAAAAGAAGGGCACCTGTAGAACACCATCATAAGGGGTCCTAGAGACATCAGCAACTTTCTGTTCATCATGAACAAACTCAAGCCATTGCACATGGATAGAGTGGAGACATCAACAATATCCCAATTTACCAAGATTTCTTTGCAAATGGGGAAAATGAACTGTCGGGAAATGAACTGTATATTTTACTGAACATGTAGACGAGTTGCTCTGTTGACACTCACAATCTTATTGAGCTACTACTCAATAAATGAGTACACCATAAGTAATATTTATCCCTGAGTGATTTTTAGACAAGGCTCATTGGTCTTCTATTTCCTTGCACTGACTTTTTTGTCTCTTAGAGGAAATAGACACAAATAGGCCTCTTATAGTTCTAGGAAGAAAACAACAAAAATGAGGCATTTAGCAACTTCATAACACTCTTGTTTTTAAACAAATATAGTAACAACACAAAATTAGAACCACAACATGAATGTCCCAGATGCAATCTAGGTGATAACCTGTGGAGAATAGAAAACAAGCACATTATCTACAGGCCAGACATTTTAATTTTATTTTCCAGGAATGGTTATCTATTTGATATCTAAACCATTAAAAAGCTGGATATGTATTACACAGAATCTCCATTTCTGTTATTGGTATTGGTACATTGGTGAAAGCCTCCAGCTTCACCTTTTACATAATGCCATTTTTATTTCAAAAAATACAGTTTCACATGGAAGGCTTAAAATTGAGGCTAAGGTGTATGGGGCAAAGAAAGCTTTCAAATTATTTAAAATATGACCATTCTAACCCAGCAGAAAAATAAATTGCCAAAAACTAATTACTTATCCAGTAACATTCTTTCTAAATCAGTGTATGAACTGATTATCATTCAGTCTACAGTCTCTAGCTGGAAATGGATAATACAGTCGAATATTTGCTTATTTGGTAAAAAGCAAAGGCTAGCATGGTAGTTTGTTTTAGCATCAGAAGTAAGCTTCAGTTAAATAAGCTAGTCAACTGGCTAACAGTAACCTCCTGTGGTAATGTCATTGAGCTAGTCATTAGGAAGCTTACCAAAAATGCACTAAGGCAAGGATGCATCATCTGTCAAGCACTTGTATTATCAGTCCGTCCGAATTCTGTTCAAAATATTTCATCACACTTCCTCATTTACAGGTTTACAGATCATTATTATAATTTTGAAATTAATGAGTCAATTTTCTTCTTCTTTGTCATTACTCATGACTAGTGCCATGCTATTTTCTGTATTTTCCTTGAGAACAAAGCCTGAGACAATGATGTAACCATGGAATTGAAGTTATGCAACTCACATATGAGTCAGTGACTCGCATAAATCTAATTGGCATGTTTGTCCTTCTACTGCCAGTACCTACAGAATCCTCTAATTGATCTGGTCTTTAACTACGTGTAGTAATCTAGTTTTGATTTCCAAACTTAAGTCTTCAAACCTTACATTGGTTTCTAGTAGTTGGAGTCAATAGTGTATGTATGTCTTTTACCTCACCTGTGATATACAGAAATGGCAGATGTCTGTAACGAAAGTGTATTAAGGTCTTTTCGTTTATGTGCATTGGCATATGCTGCATTCATGTCATTTAGAATAAACCAAAATTTCCACGTTCTAACTAGAAAACATGGTTCACATTGACTTCCAAGTGGGACATTTTTGACATTTCCTCTATGGAGCTTTCTAACAGGTAGAGTTTCTCTGACTAGACCCAGGAATGATGGCACCAAGAACATGCTGATCATCCAATAAAAAAGGTTTAAGATTGGAATTTTAGTTTGTGTTTCATTTTATAATAATTGTATTAGGAAGAGAAATGATAAGGTTTAATGTAACATTTTTGCTAATAAACAGATTCACAATGAATGAATGCTTTAAGTCAGAATAATGGAGATTTCTCATCTTCCCCTGTTCTCCCAGAGGAAATAAATGTGGTATCACAGCTATATTTGGCCTTTCCAATATAACAGAGGCACTGTGCTTATAATGGTTAATGTGGCATCTGCTGGCTCTATACCAGCATATACCAGTTATACACTCCCTGCCTGAAATACTGTGTTTAACACAGTATTCAAATGCGTGCTTATGTAACGAAAACACAACAAAAGTATATGGTCCAAGTGCAGGACCATATACATTTTTTTAATGAACAAGTAGCATAGATTGTAATTTGATACAATAGTCCAGGTCAAAAACAAAAAAAGAAATGAACATGAGCAAAGAAATCCAAAGGAACAGACCAAATACAATGAGAACATAACCATTCCAAGATATCAAATACAAGAAGATCCAACATGTGAAATAAACAGCTCAGAATTGCAAACAGAAATGATGGCAAGACTTCGCGAAGTGTGAGTGGAAAAATTACAGTCTCTGTAGTGTCTCTGAATGTTATGTTTTTAAAATGTATTTATTTATCTTAGCTATAGCATATGCTGTAACACTTAAACAGCAGTAATCTATCTTACTCTGTGGGTCTTCTTTTACTCCGTAGCTCTAATCTTGGGGAAAGACAGAGAAAGAGAGAGTGTGAGAGAGTGTGTGTGTGTGAGAGAGAGAGAGAGAGAGAGAGAGAGAGATGATGGGATGGGATGGCACCCTCAGAGTTTCCAGTGTGTGATTAGGACTTCTCATCTTTACAATATCATGCTGAAGCAGAACCCTTTGTATCACAGACCGAAATATTTTGTGAAATGGCAATTGTAGCTTGTATGGACTAAACTTTCTCTAAAGCAGGAATTATGCTCAACTATGTACATCTATTAAACAGAGCTAACAGAAACCATATTAGACATGAGTAAACCGAAACTGGACTGACTTACAAGGAAAGTGAGGAATATACTTATAACTGTGGAAATTACATGTAAGAATGAATTTCTGCTTTTTCCCCCCAGGGTTCAATTCAAACGCTATTTGTATAGCATCCTAAATGAGCAAACCAAGAGGCAGGAAGGTAGAGTATTATCTGAGGAAGAAACACTGAAAAAAAGGATGGATATCAGAAGGTTACATACTGTATGTAACCATGGTTACACAGTATTGAGTGTGTAAAATCGATGAGCTCCATGTCCAAGTTTTACAAAGGTGTGCAAGTGACGCTCCTCTGAGAGCCAGCTAAGAAGTAGCCATTGTGTGCATCAAATGGTATTTAATTGAAGAAGGAGTCCTTTGATCTGCATTCAAGTATGGTTTTGCTATCACTTGCTTTACCCAATGGGACTAAACGAATGTCACTTTATATTCATGTCTGACATTGGTTCAATTGGTTCAACTGGGAAGTTGCACAAAGTCAACTGCTTTGAATGGGGGTTAGAGATGCTCCACACCTATTCCGTCCCTGCCGCAACAAATCAGCAAGGTTAAATTAACTTTATTCTTCCTAAAGGGATCTGCAGCCATGTCAGTTTGTTCCCTGCAGCTTCAAAGGAAGGATAATGAACAGTCAACAATATGTACATAAGGGCAAGGCTCTGTAAGTGCCTTCAGTTCCAAATTATTTGAGCACTGATCATGTCCATCATCACCCTGCACTGAAATACAAGATGTTGGGAAAGTTAGGATGTTGCTTAGGGCCATTAACAGCTCTGGACATGAGTCATTCTAAGACCTACTGTGCGCAACAGCTGTCATGTATATACAGTGCTGTGAAAAAGTATTTGCTGATTTCTTCTGTATTTTTTTGTGTATATGTCATACTAAACTGTTTCAGAAATGAAAACTAAATCTGAGATAAAACAAAGGCAACCTGAGTAAACACAAAATACAGTTTTTAAATGATAATGTTATTTATTGAAGCAAAAATGTTATACGATAAAAACTGGGCCTGCATGAAAATGTATTTGACCCTGTAGACACTAATTCCCCAAGTCTATGAAACTGCATTCATAATGGGGTTCAGCTGGACGAGACGCAACCAGCCCTGATTACTGCAAACCCTGTTCAGTCAAATCAACACTTAAATAGAACTTTTTCAACAGCATGAAGTTGGTTAAAAGGTCTTACCCAGTAACACACTGCCAAAGTTTAAAGAAATTCCAGAAATGATGAGGAAGAAGGTGATTGAAATACATCAGTCTGGGAAGGGTTACAAAGCTATTTCAAAGGCTCTGGGACTCCAAAAAACCACAGTGAGAGCCGTTATCTCCAAATGGAAAAACTCAGTAATGAACCTTCCCAGAAGTGGCCAACCTTCCAAAATTCCTCCAAGAGCAGAGCAATGACGCATCCAGCAAGTCACAAAAGAGCCAAAGACAACATCAAAGGATCTACAGGCCTCTCTTGCATCAGTAAAGGTTACTGTTCATGACTCCACTATTGGAAAGACACTGGGCAAAAATGGCCTCCATGGAAGAGTGGCGAGGTGAAAACCACTGCTAACCCAGAAGAACATTAAGGCTCAAATTTTGCCAAAACACACCTTGATGATCCTCAAACCTTTTGAGAGAATGTTCTGTGGATCGATGAGACAAAAGTGGAGCTGTTTGGAAGACAGGGGTCCCATTACATCTGGCATAAAACAAACACAGAATTCCATAAAAAGAACATCATACCTATGGTCAAGCATGGTGGAGGAAGTGTGATGGTGTGTGGATGCTTTGCTGCTTCAGGGCATGGGAAACTTGCAATAATCAGATAAACATGAATTCTGCTCTCTTCCAGAAAATCCTAAAGGAGAATGTTCAGAATCTTCAGTCCGTGAGTTGAAACTCAAGCGCAACTGGATTATGCAGCAAGACAATGATCCAAAACATAGGAGAAAGTCCTAGTCCTAGAAGTAAGCAAAAGACTGATCTCCAGTTACCTGAAGTGTTTGGTTGCAGTTATTGCTGCTAAAAGTGGCACAACCAGATTTTAAGTTTAAGGGGGCAATTACAACCCCAATTCCAAAAATGTTGGGACAGTATGGAAAATGCTAATAAAAACAAAGAGGAGTGATTTGTAAATGTACACTGACTTGTATTTAAGTTAAAAAAAAAAAAAGCTTATAAATACATGGTATTTGATGTTTTCCCTAATCAACTGTATAGTTTTGTAACATTTATTTTAAAATTGATGCAACATGTTCCAAAAAAGTTGGGACAGGGGCAAATAAGAAATAAAAAATTAGAAGGTGAAGTGAAACAGACAATCACCTAATCATAGTATATAAGGAGCCTCAAAAAAAGGCCTAGTCCTTCAAGTGCAAGGATGGGTCGAGGCTCGCCAATGTGCCAACAGATGTGTGAGCAAATAATCCAACACTTTGAGAACAACATTCCCCAAAGACAAATCGGTAGGATTTTGGGCATTTCACCTTCTACAGTGCACAATATAATTAAAATATTCAAGGAATCCGGTCAAATCTCGAAGCGTAAAGGGCAAGGCCGAAAACCACTTCTGAATGCGCGTGATCTGAAATAAGTGTATGTTTTCAGAAATAAATTAAATTCACAAGGTAAAACATCAAATAATGTGTTAATAATGTTTTGCAATATAGTACAGAGTGAATTGAATTTTCAAATGACTCTTTTTGTTTTTTGTTTTTTTGCATTTACCATACTGTCCCAACTTTTTCAGAATTGGGGTTGTAGTTTTTCACATTGGTGATATGTGTTGATGTGTTGAACTTTTTTTTGCTCCAATAAAAAAAAAATAATAAATAGAAACTGTATTGTGTGTTTACTCGGGTTGCCTTTGTTTTATGTTGTATTTAATTTGAAGATCTAAAACTATTTAGTATTAGATATACACGAAAACACGAAATAAATCAGGATGGGGCAAATACTTTTTCACAGCACTGTATTGGAAAAAAAGGATCTTAAAAGATCCTTGGAAAATAATTTCCTAAAAACACTGAGAACCCTGTCACTGGAGATGTACAACATCTAATGACATGGATAATAAAAAACAGTTACTTTGGGATTAATTTGGTTGCCATTTTGAATATGAATATAGTATGGGTTGTCTTGTTTTGTATCCCTGCTCCATATTTGGTGAAGAGAAGGTCTGTGAGATGTGAAAATATTCATTGTTAAGAACTACTTTTGGACATGTACAGGATGTAAGAGACATGAGAAAGTCCATGTGCTATTTAGTCTTCAAATTAAACCCACTGTAAGTGTCTTAGTGAGCCTTTTGTGGAAATCATTCCCCAGGTCTTTTGCTAATCATACTTAGAAAGGATTAAAGCAAAAAAAAAAAAAGTCAATATTGATGGTTCTTTTAGGTATATCGGGATATTACTTACAATTTCCCTAATCATCACCAAACAGCAGTTTGCCTTAACAGCGATTTCCACTTCAGTTCCAATCAATTACCTCTTTCTCTTTAAATCCTACTTATAGGCTAATCATCACCCACACACATTAATGGATCACCTGAGGCCTAGCTTCCACTCCTTTCATATATCACTCTGTTAGTCGCTAAAACAGTGCAACTTGAGTGGCAGTAATGTCATAGAAAATTGAGGAGTCCAGTCATTCTGTCACTTCAGAAACTCAGAGAGTATGTGTTTTATTTCATTCTGCATGGCAGGCTGAATTGGAGCACTCAAGCCTCAGTGGTTGGGCTTTTTGTCTCACTGGCTCTGATTGAGGGAAACTAATTGCACTGTTTGAAAAGCACCTCTCATGCAATCCTTTAGCTATGAATGATAAAGTGTCTCTGTTCCCCTGGATTACAGCTGTGCATGTGCGTCATCGTCAAATGCCAATGGTCACCAGAGCGCAATTCCTCTGTGGGGGCTGAGCTATTGCGCCACTCACATACCCCGAGAGGTGCCCTGTTTAGCAAAGGTGAGTGGAAAGGGTCTTTGTGTGTGTCTGAATGGCTAGGGAAATGGTAATCACCAGCTATAGCTTTTAACAGTAGATTGAAATGGTTATTCATACAGAAATAGAACAATAGAACATACAACATTCATTCATTCATTTATTATTCTTCATTGGATGCTTTATGCTAGTCAGGGTTGAGGTGGATCTGAAGGTTATTTCGGGCAGACTGGGCACAAGGCAGGAATACACCCTGGCTAAGACGACAGTCACACACTCATTATGACATTCGGTAGAGTTTCATAATTCTGTATCGCCATGGGGTCCAAGTATTAGTGTGGTCATGAGTTTGGCCATGACAGGGTGTAGTTTTAGCAAGTAAAACATTTCTGTAGACTAAATGCTGAAAAGAGAAAACGCTGTATTATATGCACATTAACACTATAAGTATACCATTTCCCTGGTTCAAAAAAATAAAAAAAAATGTGCTATCCTAACATATCTGTGCCAGAATTTCTTCATGTCAAGCCAAGACGTTAGCAAATTGAACTGCACACTTTTGATTGTTATTGCAGTGTCTAACTCTGCAGTTTCAACCTTCAGAATAAAAAAGCAAATCAAACACTACATCATAATCTGTGGGGGAAAATATCAGGTGTGATCTGAGTTTATAATCTTGGGAGATCGTTTTACTAAGTTAAATTGTATTAACAAGGCTAGTTAGTATGCTGGCTAACCAAATATTGGGTTTATCAGTGTTTTCCTACACTGCAACAGTCCCCGGTCCATTCAACTATACTTAATGTGGACCAAGCAATGTATTTCAGCAGACTGAATCATGCACTTGGAAAAAATATTGTAGCAGAGCTGATACACCTGTGAAGAAGAAGAAAAAAAACTGGCCATATTTCAGTTTTCTAAAGATGACCAAAGGTCCTCCTTTGTGGTTTATCCAATCAAATGTATTTATGTAAATTTATGTAAATTTTCAGACCAGACACTAACAACATAGCTAGAGACATTAGGTCAAATGTTTTCACAGACTTTCTTAGATTTTGAATTGTTTTGACCCTCTCTGGTCTGATTAGCAAACCAACAATATGGCTTCCTTAAAAAAAAAAGTTGACAATGAAAACAATGTTTAAAGAAGTACAGTATATGGATATTCTCACTCTGGGGCAAATTCAAAACACTTCTCTTATCTATTTTATGGTCCATGGTGTTAGTCAAAAATGGTAATGTGAAGTGTTGCTATGAAACATAACACCCTCAAATTGTCAAATTTATATCCATAAACGTCATTTTGTTCCAATGTATACAAGCTATATAGAGGAGTGACAATAAAAACCCACTTGACTTGACTTGATAAACTAATCATTAATAGTTAAACATTAAAAGGTAACTGTTGTTGTTAGTTGCTTAGTACTTTTGTAAGCAAGGCATTGTGTGTAACTGGACCTTGCAAATTTTAGTTGAATACTGCCACATTACAGCATTAATTTTTTGGACGTTTTCCAAGCAACATTTGCTTTCCATTGAGCCCAAACATAACTCAAAGCAGAATGGAACAGCCTGTCCATTATCCTGACCTTTATTTGATAATGCTGCTGTAAGAGCATTTGAACTGAAAGGTTAGACAGAGAAGTGTCCAAACAGCCCCACAAACCACTAGGATGTCCTACAGGAGAAACAGCAGAGCATATCTGGACAAAGAGTTCTTATGAAAGAGAGTGTGCAGCAGTTCCGGCTACTAATGGACTTTTTACAAACTTATAGTCAAAGTGTATTCATTTTCAGTAAGTGGGTTGTACTGGTCAGGGTTGTGATGGATCTGGAGTCTATCCAAAACACACAGACACAATTTAGAGTAGCTAGTCCACCATAATATATACTTTTTTCTTTATTTAGCTGATGGTTTGGCTCCACTCTGGTTTGGCTGTCTGCATCACTGCAAAGTTCTTCTGACTGATCACTGTTATCCTATGATGAATCATTTCTATCTAGATGGGTGTGGCCTCTTCCAGGATCACTCTGCCCCATCCACAGGAAACAAGGGCTCTCAGAAAGGTTTGATAAGGTTGAAAATAATGTCAATCAAATGCTATGGCCTTCACAATCACCCGATCACAATCCAAATGAACACCTATGGGAGATTTTGGACTGCTGTGTTAGACAGTGAATGGACAGTGTTCATTGCACCGGTATACTTCTAGAGCCTTGTAGAATCACTGCCAAGATGCATTGAAGACGTTCTGGCAGCTCATGACACCTTACAAAGACTATGTTTTGCTTTAATTTGTCACCCATCTGTGCATATATTATCACCCAGGGAACACACAGCATCCAGCTCCTCTTCTTGAAAAAAAAAAAAGGTGTTACTATGGAAACAGGGAAACGGATGCAGCACCCATCCATTGCTCTGTTGAGGCATTAGTAATTGGGTTGGTTAAGATGCAAAACAAAGCTATGTAAAATCTAATGACAAATAAGGATAACAATTGTACAGGATGAGTGTGGATCCATAAACACTATTTCCCACCCACAGGCTTCCACCCATAGGCTTAGGGATGGAATATACTGTATTATATCATACATACAAACCATACAAATCTCATTGTACTTGTCTGATGACGATAAAGGATAATAAGATATGCTCCATTATACAACAGTTAGTTCTGTTCCACAAATATGATTGGACGAGTGACATTCCAACAGTGCAAATATATTTAGTATAACCCCACTGGGGCTGTCTGGTGAAGATAAAAATTAAAAAGGGAAGCCAATTTCATTTCCTGCAGCTTTAACGGGAATGTACAAATCAATTTGAGCTAGCTACCCAGCTAGCCAACATGACAAGCTGCTTCTATTGGGCTATCATTGGGCCACTGTATCAGTTGTATCCTTTCTCAATTGTAAGTTACATTAGGTAAATGAAAATGATATTTGGTCAAAAAAGTTTTGACTGTAGTTACAAAAAGAAGGGATTCATACTCAAAATCTCTTCATTACAAATAAATATACAGTAAATTCTATTACTGATAATTTGAGAGTTTTTATGCTATGTTATGCTATAGATTATACAAAGGTTTAAATTGTTCATGTCATATTTGCAATGATGAAAAAACATGAGCAATACAACAATAAAGCAAGGATTTATTATTTTAATTATGGCTTTTACATAGTGCAGTACTTACTAACACTCACTATAAAGCAAAATAGCTCGTAACTGTGACTCCCAAACATAATATTCTACACAAATGCCAGTGTCACATAAAGCTCAACTTCAAAAGATTGCTTGTTTATTGCCATTGATCAACAACATTTTTATAGCAGTCAATGTTAGCACCTTTGCTTAAATAATTAGTTGAACTTGAAATAATTATGCTGGTCCTCTCAATTACCTAGTCTCAATTATTCATGCATTGTATTCTAGAAGAAAGAACTTTTCAAACTTTCCATCCATTTTTAACTTCAGGAAGTGTTTAGTATCTGGGAGAGGGTCACTAATACTAAACACAGCAAGTAGCAGTAATCAAACATATTTTTTCCATTGCAAGGTAACATCTGCATAGAAACGGTCTAGACGGGACTAAAATATTCAGATGACTGCTGAGTTTGGTGAAAATGGATTATCTGGACTGAAAAAAAATGACAGAGTAGCATGTGTAAAATAAGAAATTGTTCGAATAAGGCTTAAGGGTCTGTTTACAGGAAGTTTATTAACGGAAGTTAATTATTGATGGCAGGATCAAAACAGTCAAGGTCAGCACCAGGAAATCTTGAGAAGGTACACAATTCCAAAACACAATCCAAATCATAGTCAAGAAACAGGGCATGATAGAGGTGTTACATTTGATACCAATATTTGTTACCAACATGTTTAGAGTAGGTAGACAAAATTCCATTAACGCTCCATATCGAGTCTTGTATCATTTTCAGAGAATCACAAGATCAATGACAAATGAGGCGTGACTTTCTGTCCAATCACATAACCACTCCGTTTTGTGTGTCGGAAGGTTTGAAACTCCACCATACATCATGGGTTGTTAGATGGATAGGTCGAATGCCAGAACTTTTTTGCTGAGCTGTACCACTACTTAAACATTATTTTACTGTATCACATTGATAATAATGTTCTATTTGACTGAAAGTCTTCAATATATTTCCAGGCAAAATCAGGGAAAAGCCTCTAAACTTGTCAATGGAAAAACTTAGAGAAGGAAAATGCATCTTAACACATTAGTTATCCCATTCAAAGCTTCTCAAGCCTTCACTAGGATACGGTCAAAATACCAGTAATGAGAGTTAGCATCAAATCCAAAAGTCTGAGACGAGATGAGCGACGGTAGGGTTTTCACAGAATAACTATCTAAGGTAACAGCAGCTCAGAAATTACAAGTTCTCTTTCTAACTTTCATTCGGTATCTCACTATGGGAACGTCTCAGGCGTGACCGATAGCAGAAGTACCAATGACACTACATCTGCCGATATGGCAGACCAATCACTACAGCAATCAGGGTGTCCCGCCTTCCTTATTTCAGAAGCTGTGCTCAGCAGTCTCATTGTGAATTATTGCTCAACAGTTTGCAGACGGAGCCTCACAGTAACGTCCGAACGCAATATATTCCTTCTTTGGGTCTGTTGAGAGTCAGGCTTTGGTGGTGCTTTGCATGCCCCAAGGTGGTACAAAAGGAGAACCCAGGAACGAAGACTCCAAGTGGCAATCACGGGAAAGAAGGACCCATGTCTGACTTCTCAACCCAGAGAGGAGCCCATGGAGTGTCCTCAAGCCCCAAACACATGGGGAGAGATGATGGACAGTGTGTCACCTGTCATTCCCCCTCTGTTTGATGAGTGAGAGGAAGATGATGAGGATGATGACGTCCTGTCGACCATCCTTGAGGCTGAGGAGGAAGGCAATGAGGACGCTATCCTTCCCCCAAATCAGTCACAGCCACCGAGTACACAGGAGGAGTGCTCGCCCTCCCCAGTGCAGATGGACATGGACCTGCTCGAGATCTGTCGCTGGGCCGTGGTGAGCTTGTTCATCAACTGGCCGTCCAAGCCGGCTGGAAAAGGGGCTGAGAGAGATTTATATAATGGGAAAAGGCTCCGTCACGTCTCCCACAAGTGACACAGCTTATTCCAGCCATCCTGACTGGTGTGGCTGAGATGGAGAGTTTCTGAGACAAGCCATTTTCTCACCAGGTGGCCGTCAAGGGTTTCTTGAGGCTGGATATTCAGGGAATGGAGGATTTAGGGATGGTGGTTCTTCCCCCTGTTGAAACCTCAGTGACACACCACCTGCACCGAGCCATACAGCAGCTTTCTCTTCATCCAGATCCTCACTGCCGGGAAAGACAGAGCGCGTTGCTGCCTTTGTTTTCCAGAAGATTTATAAATCGGCAGCTTTGGCAGTGTAAGCGTTGAATGCAACATCTTTCCTCACAGCTTATCAGGCTGAGCTGTTGGAGGAAATAGGTCATCAGCTAGACTCCGGATCTCCCAACCGGGCTCTCTGGAAGGAGATATGAGTTATCTCGGATTTAAACCGGCTTGGGAGTTGTGGGTGTGAGGTCACTGTGATTGAGATTACCAGGACTCTCCGAGAAGGAGAATGTAGAGTTTTTGGATGCACTCATTGATCCAAAGGCCATGTTTAGTGCAACGGTAACAGCAATGTGTCAGCAGTGCAACCTGCAGAAGAAGGAGATAGAGGCATTCAAAGCTTCTCTCCCCAGAAAACCATCATCTTGGCGTTATCATCCAAGCTGGCTGAATTTCAGGCCCTCTGGGAAAGGAGAACAATCTGAATATCTGCCTTCTCACCCTCCTCCGACACAGCAGTCGGGAAAGCCCGGTTTCTTGAGGACTTTCATGAGGTCTTTCATGGCCGCAGTTGCGAAGCACCGGCTGACAAACCCTCAGGGAAGCAAAAAGATCTGAGAAATCGCCTGGGCTACAGGAAGGATTCAGAGACAGCATTCTGGGTTTCTCTGTCTCAGCCCTTCAGATAGATACCCCTCTCTTTGCCGTGGGGAAAAGGAGAAGGGGGAAAAGTGTGAATATAGTTTATGCGGAGGGTTCAGTGTCCAGTGTGCACAGGAGAGTGGCCCATGTTCCACAGGTGCCCCCAAAACAGTCTTCTCCCACTCCATCTTCGAGGTTTGTTCTGAGGGGGAACAAACAAAAGTGCACAAACACTCCAATAAAATAAAGTGTTCTCTGATGCATCCAGGCAGAGGGCCAAGGGCGCAGACTGTGGTGAAAAGAGAAAAATACACCAAAAAATAAAACAAACTCCAATGGAGAAGAATATGACTCCTTGGCTAGAGCTTCATTCTCCCCGGGATCGAAGATGGGATGGGCCTGCTCGCAGCTCAGATGGAGAATTGGTGCGTATGTGCAGTCCATCCCTGGGTTTAACCACCATAAACAGGGGAAACAGGCCTCAGTTCGCTGTAAAGCCCCCTGTTTTCAATGGAGTGGTAATGTCAGCAGCCCCAGAGGAATCAGCTCGGATTTTGGAGGAAGAAATATCCTCATTGCTAATGAAAAGAGTGATAAGAGTAATCCCGGTAGAAGATAGCCAGCAGGGCTTTTCTTCTCTGTATTTTGTGATTTCCAAAAGAGGGGGAGGTTTCCATCCCATTCTGGATTTACGAGTCCTCAACAAACACCTTAGGAAATACAGGTTCAGAATGCTCACAATATCACTGTCTCACTCTCTTTGTCAAGGAGACTGGTTTAAGTCAGTAGATCTCCAAGATGCATACATACACATGCGTGAAAGGAAATATCACAGGAAATATCTCAGATTCACATATCAGGGCATGGCCTACGAGTATGTGAAAAATCCCTTCGGCCTTTCTCTAGCTCCAAGGGTATTCAGTAAATGTGTGGAGGGGGCTCTAACCCAGTTAAGGAATGAGAGGAACAGATTCTTATCCTATCTGGACGATCTGCTCATCTGCGCACCATGTCAGTGGCAACCAGAGAGAAATGCAAACACACTGGTAACACATTTGGTGAAACTGGGTTTCAACATAAACCAAATGAAGAGCTGTCTGATTCCGTCGCAGGAAGTAGTTTGCCTGTGTCTCAGTAGTTTTTTGTGCTTTTCTAGTAGAGGAGCGCATAGAAACATTTTTGCAGTTGCATTGCCTACTTTCAACAAGGGAAATCAGCCTCAGTCTAGATGGGTCTTTGGTTACTAAGCTTACTGGCCTCAACAGTGGCAGTAGTTCCCTTAGGATTACTGAGAATGAGGGAATTTCACCATTGGTCGGCAGGGCATTCACCCCAAGAGCTGTCTCAGCCGCAGAGTGCTAGTCTTGCCAGAATGCATGTATGCTCTCCGTCATTGGAGGACCCCATCTTTTCTCAGAACAGGATGCCCACTAGGTCCTATTTTAATGAGGAAAGTGGTGATGAAAGTGGCATCTCTCACAGGCTGGAGAGCAGTGTTCAAGGGCAGAGCAGTGAGAGGGGTTTGGACTCCTATGCTGAGGAAGAAGCACATCAATTGGTTGGAGCTACTAACAGTGTTTTTGGTTCTAAAACATTTTATGCACTTTCTGAAAAATCATCATGTATTGGTCCGGACGGATAATACAACGGTGATAGCATATATAAATCGTCAGGGAGGGGTATGCTCACTCCAGCTGCACAGGTTAGTAAAGGAGCTGACCATTTGGAGCAACACGAACCTCTTGTCATTGCGCACGACGCGTGATCCAAGAATACTGAACAGGGGAGCGGACTTGCTGTCCAGAGGGAATCCTCTATACTGGGAATGGAAAATTCACCCTCAGGTGGTTCTTCTGGTGTGGCAGAGATTTGGGCAGGCTGCCAGAGATCTCTTCGCATTGTGTGAAAACGCGCAACGTCCTTTTCCCTGGTGAGCGACGATGCACTGTTGGGTGTGGATGTGCTGGCCCACATATGGCCGGATGTATTACTGTATGCCCCCCACCCCCCACCCCGCTGAGCCTAATTAGGATGATGCTGCAGAGAATATGGGAATACGGCCAAATGACGATTCTGATCGCCCTGTAATGGCCAGGGGGATTATGGGTAGTGGAGTTAGTCCAGCTGTTCTACGACCATCCCTGGCCATTACCGGTGTTCAGGGATCTCCTCTCACAGGCTCGGGTGGAAATATTCCACCCCTCTCTTCAGAAACTAGCTCTTTAGGCCTGCCCCATGAGAGGTTGACTCTAAATGCAGCCGGTTTACCCCTGAAAGTGATCGAGACGATTCAGAACACAAGGGCTGCCTCGAAGCGCTCTTTATATATATATATATTTATATATATCACAAATGGGGAGTGTTCGCAAGATGGTGTGCAGATAGGAACATTGTTCCATACTGATGTTCAGTTCTGGATGTGTTATGTTTTCTGCAAGACCTCCTGGATAGGGCAGAGCATTTTCTGCACTTAAGGTTTATTTGACTGCTATCTCGGATTGTCATATCGGACTTAGCTCGGGTTCCACAGGCCAGCACCCTCACCTCTGCCAATTTATAAGAGGAGCGTGGCGGTTACACCCAGTATCTAAACCACTGGTCCTGCCTTGGGATATGTCCGTAGTCCTGGAAGTGCTCTCAAAGCCTCCTTATGAACCCACCCACAAGCTCACTCCGCCAGGGGTGTGGCTACAACTTGGGCACTATTTTAAGGGCATTTCCATCCAGGAAATATGTCCTGTGGCTAGCTTGTTTTCCCTGCACACATTTTTGTGATTTTATAGACTGGACGTTACAGAGCCCTCTTTAGCTCATTTGATCCTGGGAGGGGGCAGAGATGAGTTGCACTAAGCACTCACGTGTGTTGGATTTCTTTGTAAAGCATGCCTATGATTTAGTCTGCTTCAACAGCATATCTGCAATACGGGAGTGGTCTATATCCAATAGTGAGATACTGAATGAATGTTAGAAAGAGAACTTTAGGTTACTATCGTTATCTTTGATAACATGGAGTGAGGTATCTCACAACACTGCCCTCCCTGCAGTTTGCACAGAGAAGAGATATGCGAAGAATGATGAAGCGGCAGGCAGCGGCAGCTTATATTCAGGGAGGCGGGACTCCCTGATCGCTGCAGCGATATCAGATGTGGTGAGGTGTTCCCATAGTGAGATACCTCAATTCATGTTATCAGAAAACTGGGTTATGATAGTAACCTAAAGATTGACCATGCAAATTTCAAGGCTTCCCAATGTGTGTATGAGTCCATGGCTGCTTCCAAAATGGGGTACTGTGACAATACCTACCGCATTCAATTCTGTAGTTACCGCTCGGCCATTGATATAGTATGTACCGATCAGTAAGCATGAATACAATCTGGACATACTACATCCGCCATGTTTGTATCATCATGTGTCAGTCCTGGTGCATTATGGGATACTGCAGTATCGTCATTGTCCAGTGTTTCCATACTGCAGAATCTCAGCGGAAGCTGTAGGTCATCCTGGTATTTCTCGTCTACTGTTTTATGCATACTGACAATTCAGACATACTACTCCTTTGGCGTACTGCTTTTCGACCTACTGTGTAGTAGGGTAGTAGGGATATTCGGATGCAGCCCATGTGTGTCTATAGTAGCATACAGGAAATGACTGGAGTAACTGAGGAAGTGGTTCAAAATTCAGGGAAGAGTGCCCTCTAGGGATCTGGAGGGGAAATTTCCAGGCTAGGTGTTACAGTATTATAGGAAATTAATCAACTTCAGGATGGGAACAGTAATACAGTTGGGCTGCATGACACTATCCCATCATCAGTTATTTTCCTATAACCTTACACGCCATCCTGTTTTATGGTTTACATGATCTCTGATGACAACTGAGCATGAAAGTCATCTTTACGGGCAGGTCATGAGGATGCATTATGCATGCATTTAGCAGGTTTCGGTCTTAAAGCTGCATACTTTGCACTACTGTGACCTCTTGCACAGACCTAAACTGAAAATGGAGATGCACAATTTGCCATTTTTTACATTCAGCAGGTGTGACTTGTGTGCATCCTGTAAAGAAAGCGCCGGCTCTCAGACGCACTCAATAGCCTCACCTTTTCATTGGACCGCTGCCAGCAGTTGCCAGGATACCATTTCCAGTGGCAACAGCAGAAGTAGAACACTAAGGGCAGTGGAGGGAGAAAAGGAGGACACAGCGGACCGGAAGCCCATATAAGAGCGTGGAAGCACTTTAGAGTTATGCAGAACTGGAGGTTGTGTTTCTTAACTTTAGCCATTCAGCACACACATTACATGTGCAATACAGTAAATCATACATTATGCAACACATGCCTACTATGCCTTTTTGTGACCTTTTTTTTTTTTTTTTTACCATTTTACCACTTGATGACTAACAGACATCCCAAAAAACAGAAATGGTAATAGCACTCATCTTACGTCATTTACTCCTCATTTTTAGCTCTGCTGTAACCTATTATTTGTTTGTTGCTTGTTTAATGTCACAGCTACCATCTATCAAAGGTGCACATTTCAACCCCACAGGAACCCCATCAAACATTATGTTTTCATGATTATAATTAATATGTATTTCAGTTGTAGGGTTGATATGGGCCACTCCTGAAAACAAACCTCTTTTTTTTCCTCCATGTTTTATCCTGACTGGTGTGGGTATTTTCTGAGCTGCTTTGAATCATTGCTTTCCCAATTCCCGTTTCATCAGGGCTCTGCGGGGCATTGTTCCGCTCATTATACCTATTGTGCCAGAATGACAAACTTCAATGATTTTTTAAATGCATTCTCATAAATGAACAGTGTTGAATTAACATTTATGCTGGTTACATAAGAGAGTTTTCACACTGGTGCTTTTTTCCTGACCTGGCCTGCATGCACCAAAAGTTCGGTAGGTTTCTGAAAGTGTGAAAGTGTTTTTCGAACCTCGGTGCAAGCTACAACACTGATCTGTGGTCCACTCGGTCAGGTAATTCAGGTGAACTCAGGTGTACGAAAGTTATCAGCTCCCAGGACTGGACATCAAGTCAGGTGTTTGTTTGAGCTTGTCACTGAGAGGATGCTAAAATGAACAAACTAAGATTGCATTTTTTTTTACACCAAATTGGGCTAGTTTTCGATTAAGGATGTAGGTAGGAAAAAACAAGTCTGTGAGTGGGGGTTTGGGGAAAGTTTAGAAGAAGTCTGCAATTCTGCCTGTTTAAAAGCAAGAAATCTGAATGAAGTTGAATCAATTTCCACTATTGCAAACAAATTGGTAATTTCTGCTTCAAAACAAAACATACTCCAAAGTTTGAGAAAAGGAAAAGAGGATTATGGAGTGAAGGGGCATGGTGGATTAGTGATTAGCATGTTTGCCTCACACCTCCAGGGTTGGGGATTCAATTCCTGCCTCCACCCTGCATGCATATATGTTTGTTTTTCCCATGCTTCAGGGGTTTCCTCCGAGTTCCTCAGGTTTCTTCCCCAGTCCAAAGACATGCGCAGTAGGCTGGTTGGTTTCCCTAAATTGTCCATAGTGTGTAAGTGTGAATGTGCCCTGCGATGTGTTGGAACCCAGTCCATGGTGTCGCCCGCCTTATGCCCCGGGACCCCTGGTATAGGCTCCAGGCTTCCCGGAACCCTGTGTAGGGTAAGCAGTACAGAAAATGGATGGATGGATGGATTATGGAGTGGATAATTTCTGTACCAGGTGATGATAAAAAGGCAAAGTGGAGATAGTGGAAAGAAATACGTGCACACCATGGTGAGCTTGTTTCCCATACAAAGACTGAGGAAAATAAGAAAATGTGTCTCCCTTCCCCTACACCTGAACTTTTGGGCTAGTTTGAGATCATTTTTGTGCTGTTTTTGACTAATCCTTGGGCTGGAAATAAAGCCTGGCAACCCTGTACATAGCTGACGTGGTTTATAGAACTGCACAATGAACGTAGAGTTCAAAAGCTGTACAACAAAACATCGGATGCTGATTTCTATTCCCCAAATTAGCCAAAAATCAGTCCCAGGTAGCAGATATCGTGTTTGTTTTGCAGAGATCTGTGTGCACTCGTGAAATCTCTGCACCAAACTGAGCATAATGTTTTGTGGATTAATGACAACATACTGCCCCCATCTGGTCAGACCACACCACAGCAGTGAACATAAACATCAAATCTGGAAGTTTTTATTTTCTAACAGAAAAACAACTTTAAAGGGTTATATTTGACATGACTGACCTTAGGTGATTCAGAGTTGCCAGGAAGCTGACTGATTCACAATCCACTAAACACTTCATGGTTCAATCCATAATTAATTTTTATTTATACATGTGGCAGGGGCTTTTATTAAAAGCGACTTAAAATCAGAATTCAGTCACAGAAATGTTAAAGAAATAGCTACTGCTAGTTTTCAGAAGGGATACACTCTAGTCATGAAAAAAGGGGAACATAATTTTCCTAGTAGACACAGCTCCAGGCTCCCCTGTCCAATCCTGAGCTAGAGTTCCTGGGAGTTCAGGATCAGTAACTAGGTTACTGTGGAGTTTCTCGTTATCTCTTTGTCCATGTGGGTTTCCTCCAGGATCTCCGGGTACCTCCCACTTCCCAAAAACACACCACAAGGCATATTGGAAACTCTAAATTGCCCCTAGGTGTGAATGTGTGCATGGAGCTCGGTCATGACTAGCATCCCATCCAGGGTGTATTCTTGCAAGATTATTGAGTGCGTCTGAGAAGATGAACAAATGAAAGAATTGTCATGGTAAGCTTTAGTTTAAAGATAACTTAGAATTTTTACTTGTTTACATGCTCATACTTTTTTCTGTCTCTCTATCTGTCATTTTCTAGCTTTAGGAGACTGTTTATTAAAATATTCCACTTGACTTTGTTCAGTCATACTGTCATAATGATAGTTGGCCAATGATGATGATAAAGATGATGATGGTGAATGTTACAGTCACAGTAATCAGAATACAATATGATTTCCAACAACTTCATTCTCGTTAAACCATTCAGTGACTCCTCCTTCCCTGTAGATGGGGGTGGGGTCAGCCTGAACAGAACCACGCCCATCAGGAGAGAAATGTTGTATCATAAGATGTACAGTATGTCAGTCAGGAGAACTTTGTATTGATTTGCAGTGACGCTTCCTTCTAAGGCGACAAGTAGAGGTAAACCATCAGCAAACTATATAAATAAATACGTATTATATTTTTGAAAAATGAAAGAGCCACTAGGTTTTCTTTTGTCAGTTCATCCAGCTTCGGAAACTCTCCAAGCTTCCAAGTAAAAACATTTCTTTTTGTTTTGTGTACTCACTATTTACTGTCTTTATTGTGATGCATAAGTAACAAAATGTGTGTGTGTGTGAAAGCATGTTCGTGATTTGAATGCACATCGGAGAGTGTGTCATACTTTTGTGAACAGAACAATAACCAAACTTTGTTTTTTTATGTCTTTCAAGCTGTTATAATCTGTCTTTCAGGACAAGTTAAAATCTCTGTGGGCTTGTCGATTTTCCCATAAACAAAAGGAAGCATGAGAAAGATAATTTGCCTTCAGGGTCTCCCACTGTTAGTCATAATGATAGTTAATATTCACGTAATCGAAGTTAGTGCCAGACTGAGAGTGCAGGAAGTTCAGGGTGTAAGAAAGGGTCCAGGTCCCCCTTCCTCATCATTATGACTCCCGAAAAGAGAGCTCTGAATGTCATGGCGGAAATACGCAGGTCCCTGTAGAGAAGGTATGAATCACTGTGAGTCAGTATGAATCATTTCAATCAGTCGTCTAAAGTTCGGCTTTGTTCACAGTAGGAATGCGGGACAAATTGCTTTATGCATTATACTTTGCCTGAGTTTTCTCCATCTTCAGGCTGGAAGGAAGGGAGACACACATAACCAATTAGCCACTCTGAGATATAAACTCACATGCCTATGGTTGTAAGGTGGCAGCAGAGGTGCAGCTAGGGGGATGGATTTCAGTTTTCAACCCCCCTGAAATATTTTCCAGTTCCAAATGGTTACTCGTGGACAATTAACATAACACATACTGTATTTCACAGTTCATTATATATGCGATTTGTGAACATCATAATAGCATCGACGTTTTTAACATAACACGTTTTGTGTGCTATAATGACATTCATAAAAGGTCAACAGAGTCTTCATATTTATGATTCCATATATTTCCTGCCACAATGCAGGTAATATGCATTTTTCCAATTTCCTCCACCAAAAGTACATGAGCGTGTCAAGCTTCTCAACTGAATAATACAGATCACATGGTGATTTTATTTATATATTTTCTTCCCCCCCGAAATGAATTCCTGGCTACATCACTGGCTGGCAGCTTGGTTTGTGATTGGACACAAACTTTGTTTTGAATGTGCAAGGGCAATGCACAGTTCATTGTCTAAACACTGAGAATATCACAAGATTACGTTTCCAGCACTACACCAGGTATGAGTGTGTGTTCCAAAGATGTGATTACTTAAACGATTAAAAACCTTTGAAAGTGTGTTTGAAATTGCACGCGGGAATTCAAGTGAAGTCGTGACATCATGCGAATAATGATGTAATAAGTCTAAATTTTAATTTAATGTCTAGTCTAAGATAATAATGTAATACTTTTATCAAAAATTTATCTATTTGACATTGCTTGCATCAGCCATTAATTTTTTATTGGCCTTTACTTTACTGGTCCAAATTTTAAACACACAGAGCTGTCATGTAAAAGTTATACATGCTACACTTACTTAACTTCTTTTGACCAATATATGCCTTTAAGGGCTTGAAAAATGAACCATCTTCAATACATTTCCAATCATTTTGTCTGGAAAGCTTTAAGCCTTCGTGAAGTTTTGTCTTAGTTCACTGAAACTTAAACTTAGTGCTTTGTAACAGCAGATTATTACAATCTGTGGAAACTATCATTACTGTACATACAGGCTACACATTACACATATTGCAGATATTTAAGTAGATGGACTGTAAGCCTCCTCACCCAACATTAGTGCCTGACTGATCACAAATCCACACCAAACTAGAGGAAAGCCTTCCCGGAAAAATAGACGTTATTATAACAGCAAAGTGGGTATTGAATCTGGAATGAGATGTTCAGCAAGCACATATGGGTGTGATGGTCAGGTGTCCACAAACTTTTGGCTATATTTTGTATCTATGTTGGTTGATCTAACATAAATATTCATTTAAAGTTCTTCAACTGGAAAGCATAAAAATAGGTTCCATGTTGTCATGATAGCAAATAAACTCTATAAACAGAGCATTTGCATGCTAATTAGCTAGCAACACACCTGGAAGCTGTAACTCATCGTGTCCCTTTTTGCCCTTTTATGATATAAGTTTAGGAGAAAACCGGAGTACCCGAAGCAAATTCCGCACACACAGGCTGGACATGGGATACAAACCCCCAACCCCCTAGGTGCAAGGCAAACATGCTAACCACTAAGCCATCGTGCGCCCAGTGCATCACCTTATACTCTCTAAGACCTCTGATCTTGCCTTAGGACCAATAATCTACACTTTATTGCCTATGAGTTCTGCTCACAGAAATTGGTTTTGGTTTGGTGCCAATGTGCAAGATTAAACAGTATGTCGAACATACAGTGCATCATCTTTTATGACGAAAGGCAAAATGGGGCCGAATATCGTACAGTGTAAACCAGGCTTACATGATTCAGTCGAATGTAGAAATATCTCAACAAACAAACAAATAAATCCATCCACTTTTGGTCAACTTAACCTACACAGGGTCACAGGGGAGCCAGGAGCCTATCACAGGGTACTCAAGACACAAGGCGGGGAATACCCTGGACCCATCACAGGGCACAATCGCACACACACTCACACATCCATTCACACACTACAGACAGTTTGGAAAATGCCAATCAGCCTACAACGCATGTCTTTGGACTTGGGGGCGGGGGATCCAGAGTACCTGAAGGAAAACCCCAAAGCATGTGGAGAACATTGAAACTCCATACACACAGGGCGGAGACAGGATTTGAACCCCCAGCCCCGGAGGTGCAAGGCAAACATGATAAATTAAACAAACAAACAAACAAATAAATAAAAATAAATTTGAATAATAATCATGATAATTTATAAATATTACATGTATTTTCATAAATTTAATATATTTATAATATTTTTTATTTTGTCAGGCAGGCGAATTCAATTGCAATGCCTCACACGACCACCAGGTGGCAGTTAACATACCTCACGCACTATGACGTCACCGCCTGCCAAAGTTCATAGAGGCGTTCGAGCACTTCCGTGTTTAGCTCGGAGACAAAAGGGCATTGAAGCCACTCTTGGCAGTTAGTTTGGTGTTTGGAATCATGGCGAGGTTGTTGAGGAGCAGTTTACGGAGTTACTTCACCACTCAGATCCGCATGGGCTCGGACCAGGTATCTGCGTCTGTGTACTTGTGTCCCCCCCCCCCCCGCGCTTTTTTCTTTCTTTCATTTATTTAATATTATTAATATTTTGCAAGAAACAACAGTTGAAAGGCATTTGTTTTACAATTGGTTATTAACATTAAGTAACGACAATAGATTATGTACGTGGGCGATTTAGATCACTGATGTACAATAACAGACAGAAGAAAAGAAAAAAAAATACAAGACATTACATGTTCTCTTGCTGTGTCTGAATCCGCTCCCTATGTCCTATGTAGTGCACTATGTAGGGTGTCGGCCATTTTGTAGTGATGTCCGAATTCGAACTATGCATTGCTGATGGATATTATGTGGATTAAAATTCTTCAGTGAATAACTGGACATGTTTTGTTGACCTACAAATTCAAAAGCAAGGTCATAATCTCTGTTATGTAACTGAACACTGCCTTAAGTGAAGCACAATAACACCTGATGCAAAAATCCCCTGCTACTTAACAGGCCCATGTCATTGTGGGTGTGTTAATGCAGGGGAAACTATGGTGACCTGTGAGTATGTAACACAACAAACTAGAAAGACTTGGTGTGTCTGAATCAGCTCCTTAGCTCCATAGGTGGTGAACCAGTATGTGGTGTAGGAGAGTTCTGGCACTGGTAAGGATCCTGGCTCAGTACACCTTGGGACACTGAGAACTCCATTTCCTGCAACATGACCGTGTACTCGCCTTGTAAAACGTCACCGAAAATGAAAAGTGTACAAATATTTATTTTGTGGCATATAAATTCAACAGCTTAATCACACGCATTTCTGTCATAATACAGCAAGCAGGATTGTAGGCTAGCTAGTGGAGTTTAAAAAAAAAAATAATAATTTTTTTATATATATAATAATCATTGAACATTTAAAAGTGGTTAGACTCGAACAAACCATATATAGAATGTTAAATAAAGTTAAAAAGTGTTAAATGTAAGTAATCATTTGAGAGCTACAACAATGATAACAAGCCACTTACATTTGTAGATGAAGTTGGCTGGGAGTTTGTCCTTTCTTTTTTCAGAGGCTTCAGAAAACATGGTCACTTCCTGTAAGGGAGAGCATAGTGAGCTTGGATGCTCCCTGGTGCATTGTGGGACTTATTTAAGGAGCGAAAGTTCCAATGCACTGGAAGGATTTTGAGATCGACAGCTCTTAAAATGGCTGACTCTCTGAGAAATGCCCTGACTACTGAACTAGGGAGCTGTAATGATATGTGAATGACATTATTTTATATATATATTTTTTTAAAAAGCCAAAAAATTTAGGTTGATTGCAAACATCCTCCTCTCCATCGCTGCTGTCTCAGACTGATGCACACTGGAGCCAATCAGCAATGAAAGTGTGATGTTCATTAAGGACCCATCCTATCTGTTTCCCACTAATGATGTTTTTAATTGACTTTTGCATTTTTGATTTGTTGATGCATTTTTCATGTCTGGGCCACTGTTGGAAAATGCACAGGAGCAGAGTTGTAAGCCACTGAGTTTAATATGAATTAATATTAATTGTGTCATCATTATATAATCTCTCCCTGTCTGTTTGAGCAGCTGGGTGAATTGGGGAAAGGTGCAGGGAAAGGTGGAGGAGGTGGAGGCTCTATCAGAGAAGCCGGTGGAGCCTTTGGGAAGAAAGAGGCAGCTGAAGAGGAGCGTTACTTCAGGTATGTTACATTGTGATAAGCTCAAGTGCCTCTTGGTTATTTTGGTTAGTCAGTTTTCTCTTTAATTTGTTTTTTTTTTTTTTTTTTTCTCCCCTGAATATGTGTCCTATATAGTTGGAAGAATAAAAAATAATACATTAAGTTTGAAAGTTTAGTCTCCATGAAATCAAAGTTGGTGCTTTAGAGCTTTATGAATGAATATATTGATATGTATAATACACTATCCAGAAAAATGCAGGGAATTTTTGATGATTCATTCTGTACTTGTCCAATCAGATTGTTCTCTAGAAGGCACAACATATCAGGGAGGGAGTGAAGGAGAGCGAGCGAGCTGTCCTTAAAAGCTCAGTTCTCAATACAGTTATATATTCCTGCTTTGTGTTAAACATAAAACTCTTCCCTCTGTCCTTTAGGAAACCTGTTGCGTTCATTGCTGCAGGGAATTGTGAAATAAAAAAAAAATTAAAAATTTATTAAAAAAAATTTTTAAAAAAGTTTTTTTTTTGTTTGTTTAGCCACTGCTGAATTTTTGTAGATTTGGCAGGATGTGTGGCATATACCCAACACTCTTGGCTGTTGTGGCAATCAGTCAAGCCCTTTAACACACTACTTCCCTGACTATCGTTTCAAAAGAAAATACGTCAGTATACAGGATGGAGTTGCTTCACACATTTAAAATCTGTATCCTCTGTTTGTTTCTGTAAAGCTGCTTTGAGGCAATGACTATTGTAAAAACCACTATACAAATAAAATTGAATTGAATCTCTGCCTGTAAATATCTTGAGAACTTTGGATTGTTGAGTTACTTGACTGTGTGTGTGTGTGTGTGTGTGTGTGTGTGTGTGTGTGTAGGCAGAAGGAGAAGGAGCAGTTGGCCGCTTTGAGACAGCACCACCAGGATGAGATCGAGCACCATAAGAAAGAGATTGAGCGCCTGCAGCGCGAGATCGACCGTCACAAGGGCAAAATCAGAAAACTCAAACATGATGACTGAGCTGGCCCCGGTGACATGTTTGTGTGTGTTTCTACTCAAAGTGACGCCTGCTCCAAGAAGCAGCTCTTTACACTCTGTAATCTCTTAGTGCAGTCACAAATAAAGATAATAGGATATTTTCCAACTGGTTAAAGACTTGTTACTTGATACTTGTCCTGTTACGCTTGTGCGATCGGGAAAAGCCTAAGAGGTCAGGTCCTGGCATGAGAGATATTTCTAATAATAGTGCTTTTACAACTTATGACTATCTTTTTCAAGACCCTTCAGTCTTCTCTTCAGGAGGTGAAATGCTGTTCAACTGGGTTAAGGTCTTGTGATTGATTTGGCCAGTCTATAACCTTCCACTTTCCCCCTGATGAAGTCCTTTGTTGAGTTGGCATTGTGTTTTTTAAATTAATATTTTAAGAATGAAGCTCAAGAAGGCAGCATGATACATTAAGAGCCAGGGGGATTTAAACCTTTGAACAGGATGTTTGGTGTAAATTGTTAGTATTTTGTCTACGAGTCCCTTGGTTGTCCTCAGTGAAAAGATGGATCTGAACATCATGTAGCTGCTGTTGGAAAGGTGTCAAATATGCAGGATATGCTGGAAAAGCAAAGAATATATGTGTAAAAGAATATATCTATCTAGATAGATAGTTATCTCACACATACATAACCAAATAAATAGGGGAATATAAATTTATTGTGTTTTAGATCATTGTCTTGCTGCATGGTAAAGTTTCTCCTGATTAATTTGGATGCATTTCTCTGTAAATTGGAAGACAATGTTCTGGCAAACTTTTGAATTCATTCTGCTGCAACCATCATGAGTTACTTTATCAATAAAGATTAGTGAGCCTGTTCCAGAAGCAGCCATGCAAGTCCAGGCCATGACACTACCTCCACCATGCTTGACTGGTGAACTTCTATGTTTTGGATCATGAGCAGATAATTTCTCCACACTTCGGCCTTTCCATCACTTTGGTAGAGGTCAATCTTGGTTTCAGAACTTTTGTGGCTCATCTCTGTATTTCTTTGCGAATTCCAATCTGGCTTTCTGATTCTTACTGCTGATGAGTGGTTTGCATTTTGTGATATGGGCTCTATATTTCTGCTCTCGGAGTCTTCTTCAAATGGGGGGTTGTGATACCTTTACCTTTCCCCTGTGAAGGTTGTTGACGTCACTAACTGTGGTTTTTGGATTTTTCTTTACAGCTCTTTCAATGTTTGTCATCAACTAATGTTTTCCTTGGCTGTTCCCTGTCTGGTTGTCAGTACACCAGTGGTTTGTTTCTTTCCTTTTTTTTTTTTTTTTTTTAGGACATTCCAAATTGTTATCTTGGCTATGCCCAATACTCGTGCAATGGCTCTGATTGATTTTTCCCTCTTTTCTCAGCTTGTTTATCTCCCATAGATGGCTCTGGTCTTCATGTTGGTTTATTCTCTTTAACAACAAATGCGGTCTTCACAGGCGAGACCTAGGGCTCAAAGCAAGAGTAGACAATCAATTTAACAGGACACACCTGGGCAACAAGAAATATTTTTGACCACTTGAAAAAAGTTGTTTAACACCTTTTAGATGTAAATATGAAATTCTTCTGTCATCTCATGTTCATCTTTGGAGTGACAAATTGAAGACCTTTCTTCGATGTGTAGTGAAAACAATAGAATTGGCCAGGCGGTTCCAATACTTCTGGATAGGACTGTTTGATCACTTAATAAATAAACCAAATATATATTTGAGTTTTAGTCAAAAGTTGTCAGTGGATACAATTGGTCCAATTGATATGTCAAGCATAGCAATTTAATTAAATTTGCTTATTTATAATCTCAGCAGTATTTGCTGAATGGCAGTACTAAATAGACAAAGCTCAGTTCAATCAGTTATTTTTCTGACAAATTTTATTGTTTTTCTGCAGGGATAAACGTCTTTGATCATTTCCTATGTTTACTCTTGTACTGAGACTCCTCAGAAGCTGAAATTCATCATTTAGTGAAGAAATAAAACGGTTCCTGTTCTTGGCTGACAGGAGTGACCACATCAGGTTATGTCAAGGTTCAACTTGTTCTAGCCATGATTATTTGAGTTACCAGAGCCTCCTGGTCAGCTCGAAAACACTGGGTGTATGTTGTTTTTCCACACCATTCTGTGTAAACTCTAGAGACTGTTGTGTGTGAAAATCCCAGGAGAATATGAAGGTCACAGAGATCACATTTTCACCATTCTGATGTTTGATGTGAACATTAACTGAAGCTCTTGAACTGTATCTGCATGATTGTATGCATTGTGCTGCTGCCACACAACTGGCTGATTGGATAATTGCATGAGTCTGCAGGTGTTCCAAGTGACCGTTGGGTGTGAGGTCACATGCTTATTTGACAGATTTGTAGGAAATTTTATGCAGTTTTCTCCCCAAATGCCCCGTTTCTCTAGAATCATTGTGTTTTATACTCCAGTCTCTCTCTCTCTCTCTCTCTCTCTCTCTCTCTCTCTCTCTCTCTCTACATACTAATGTAGGCTGGAGCAGTTAATGTTCACAGAAATTAGCTAAAGTCTCCATAAAAGCTCGGGTATTTCAGTTGACTACTGAAAACCATTTCAGCAACGTTCAACCCACTGATGTTGTGCACAGTCCATGGGTCAAGGTGCAAGAGAAATACACTATGGCCAAAAGTATATGGACACCTAACCACCACTCCCATATGTGGTTCTTCACCAAACCGTTACCACAAAGTTGGGAACACACAATTGTATAGAATGTCTTTTTATGCTCTAGTGTTACAGTTTCCCTTCACTGGAAATAAGAGGCCCAAACTTGTTTCAATATGACAATGCCCATTTGCACAATGTGAGCTCCATGAAGACACGGTGTGCCAAGGTTGCGGTGTAAGAACTCAAGTATCCTGCACAGAGCTTTGACCTCAATGCCACTGAACACCTTTGGGATAAACTGGAACACTGACTGCATCTCAGGCCTCCTCACCTAACATCAGTACCTGACCTCGCTATTGTAGCTGAATAAGCACAAATCCCCACAGCCAAGCTCCACAAGTTTTACATCAGAACTTCAGAATCCTTTCACGGTTCAACTGAATTCATCATGAAACAGACGTAATGAAGGCACTAAGGCTGTTTTTGCAGATATAAAGTATCCTGTCGTCAAGCAAGCCCATTTTAATGTGAAATGAGAGTCGTCATGGTCAAAGGAATATTTACAATAGGTGTGAAATGGATGTCAATGGGTCGTCATTGTTGGTGGGAGAATCTGATACCCAGTCAGGTTTAGGATACAAGTCAGGTTGGTCATCATAGGGATCGTAATCAGTCTTTGTCAACATCAGCGTTTGGTCATTAGTGATTTCAACGAGCGTGAGCGACTGCTCCGAACGAGAGAAGCAATACAAGGCAAAATGAGCAAGACAAGAATAATTATTGCACCTATTGGCAGACAGACTATCCACGAGCCCCATCCCCCGAGTACTGAGTTCAGCCAATCAAACCCCGTCTCACTAGTCTGCGGAGAGTTGTGTATCGCAGACCGCATGTGTTCAATGATAGAATAACCATTATGTGTCTGCGTGACGAGGGGACGTGTGACGTTGTGTGGGTAGCACTGCTGACAATGATTCTTATGACCAAAGGTGATACAGAACAGTTTACAGAGGCGGCCAATATCTTGGCATACAGGCTTTTAACTACTAATTGTCGTCCAATCTGCAGCAATAGTCTACTAAAGAACTTTGCGGGCTTACGTGGGACCTATAGAAATCATATTGCCTTAGTCCCGTCACCACGATCAGCTAGATACCAAATTTGGGTAAAAGTGTGTGCGTCATGCACTCTTTCTGCTGCAACGATGTGATTGGCGTGATTGATCAATAAGTCTTCCACCCAATAAACTTCAATATCGCACTTTGATTTATCTTTCCATCTTAAGGGTCTATCCCCCGGACCCCTAGTGTTGTCGGGAACGGTCCCAGTGATTTGTAAGTTTATTTCTATGACCGGGCTTACTAACAGATACCACCTATTCCAGGAGAAGGGTGTACGATTAGGAATAGGTTTGTATGTATGAGTGGATGTGCAGGTCGACATCTAATGATTTGTGTCTTGTCTGCAACAGTAGTCTGTGGTCAGGGAGCTTTGGGGCGTAAGAGGTGAGGTAGCAAAGTCACGTCGTCTAACCTCTGTCCTGGTCACATGGCTATATAGTACGCACTAATGAAGTTCAGTCCTCCTAAGAGTACAGTTTCCGTGTCGTCAACATTTTCTCCAAAAACTACATGTCCGTGATTTCGAAGGGTACTAGATACCACTTAAGACTGTCTATCGTGGAGTCGCGTGGGATTGGTGTGTTGATGTGTCAGGGTGTAGTGTGTCGTGTGTGTGTGTATGCAGATCGTTGCTATTGAGCGTAGGTCCTCCTAGAGGCCTCTTGATAGAGAATTATGGTCTAGTTCTCCTATTGCAGTCCCGTCTTCTCCAGCTCAGTGCTCGGCGCTGGCACTCTCCTGCAGTGGCTCGCACGCATCCATGTGGCTCTTTGGTTGACTTTCACTGCTGAATGAGTGACAAAGAGAACCTGGAATGGTCCAGACCACCGTGGCTTGTTCCACCTGGTCATGCGGAAATCCTTGATCACGATCCACTCTCCAGGCTTCAGATCATGCAGCGGGCCCGTGGCTGGAGCTGGAAGTGCTGCCTTTACCTGCTTGTAGATAGAGTGCAGAGCAGAGGACAACGTTGCACGGTAATTTAACATTGCATCATCACATGCTGCAGCATCAGGAAGCGGAGCTGCCACAGGTCCAATTCCTGTGTGTGGAGGTCTCCCAAACAGTATCCCAAAGGGGCTAAGCCTATCCTAAGCCTGTTTCAGAACAGCATTTGCTCAGTCTGTTTTTTAGTGTCCCATATTCTCTCTCTACCACCCCACCACTAGCTGGATGATATGCACAGTGCTGCTTTAATTCAATACCCAAATATTCACCCACCTACTTAAGGGCATGGCTCACAAAAGGTGTGCCATTATCACTGGAGATTTTCATCATCACTACCATGTCTGAGTCCTGTTTGGACGTAGGGATGTGGCCTTCTCTAACTTCAAACCTCAACCCACGTTATGAGTTGCGCAAACATCGTAAAAAAAATTTTTTACGAGTAATTAGAGAAACCAGTGCTTTATCACAGCCATCATTCCCGCTTTTGGCAGGGACCATCGTCAACTTTGAAAACAAGGACAGCCCTGGGGGCACCGCCAAACTCCATCAACAACCGTGCAGCCTGCTTTGCGCAACACAGCCTTTTCCTTGTCTGTAGCTTGTGCTTGGAGGTCTGAAAGTTGTAAAGAATGAGTGATTATTTTCTTTTGAGTTTTGGGACCATATATGCAGCTGCTTGCTTTGCTGCACTGTCCGCTCGAGCATTTCCTAGGAAAACAGGGTCTAATTTGTTAGTGTGTGCATCACATTTGCATGCTGCAATAGTTTTGAGACTAGAGACTAGTTTGTGGTGGGCTATGTGTATTCCTGAACTCATCAGGAAGTTCCTGTGTTTCCAAATTGTCCCCAAATCATGTACTACCCCAAAGGCATATCTACTGTCTGTGTAGATATTTACTGACTGTCCCTCAGCATGTCTTCATGCCTCTATGGGGGCATACAGTTCAGCTGCTTGTGCTGAAAGGTTTGAAGGGAGACTTCCTGACAGACCGTCTCGTGTGTGGTCACTACTGCATATCCCACTCGATTTTTACCCGTCTTTGGGTCACGTGGCACTGATCTGTCCACAAAAGAATCAAATCTGGGTTTTCCAGTAGAACATCCTTCAGGCCGACTCTAGGGGAGCAGAGTTCGTTAGTCAGTACAGCACAATCATGTGGTTCTCCGTCTCTCCCTCTGTTGGAAGAAGAGTAGCAGGGTTAAGGACAGTACACCGTTTTATAGTGACATTCGGCATGTCTAGTAGTATAGTGTTATGGTGCAGCCACCGTTGGGTGGACAGGTGTGAGGTTTTCTGTTCAAGTAGGAGTAACAACACCTCATGTGGAACCAAGAGGTTCAATTCTGAGTAACCTACCAGGTCTCTGGATGCCACCACAACTTTCTCAGCTGCTGCTACTGCACATACACACGGGGGAAACCCTGCAGCTGCTGGATCCAACTTACCTGAGACTGAGCTGTCCAACCTGTCCCATATGCCATCTCTCTGAGTGGTGCTTCTAGAATGGTATAGTTTAGAATGAAAGATGCGAAACGAACACATACCTAGGAAAGATAGAACCTGTTTCTTCGTCAGAGGCTTGGGAATCTTCTGAATGGCAGATACTCTGTCTGCGGAGAGTTTCCTTCCACTGGTGGAGATGTAGTGCCCTAAAAATCTCACTTCTTTTTGGACATACTGTAATTTGGAGAGACTGGCTTTGTGGCCTTCTTAGGCGAGATGCCGTAACAATTTAATGGTGTCAGTTTCACAATGTGCCCTGGAGAAAGTGTGCATTTTAGCATTTGGTCGTATATCATTAGTGACTCTCAATTCCCTTAACACAAGCGAGTGACAGTGTAAGGACGTCCGTCAAATATAAATGCAAATCGAAACTGTCTTTATCAAGAGATATAATGAAAAAACGCATTAGCTAAATCTACGACTGAAAACCATTCGCTATTTGCTGGAACCAGGCTTAATATAGTGTAAGAATTTGGAACGTCTGGAGTGCTCTGTTTGACTGCTGCATTAATTGCTTGCAAATCTTGTACAAATCTCCATTCATCACGTTCTAGGATTTATTTATTTTTTTTGCTTCTCACACTTTTAATACTGGAGTGTGCACTGACGAATCAGGACAGGAGACAATGACCCCTGCTTTCAGCAGTGAATTAAATACTGGCCTAATTCCCTCAATAGCTTCTGATTTAAGAGGGTATTGAGATTGTCTGGGCCTAAAGTCAGATTTGGGCGTGATCACGACTGGTGGTGCACTTCTAATCAGGCCTCCGTCATGTTTCAATTGCAATTTTGCACACTGAGAAACAGATGAGGGCCCTGCCTGACATTTTTTCTTTCTTTTATGTGCCTCGCTCTGCCATTCAGCGAATGCCTTCCAGTCAGCCAAAAACTGCACTTCGCTCTTTGTTTTAGGGGTCTCTCTCTCTCTCCTTTGTCTCTAAATTAAGTTTCAGTTGTTCTAACTGTCTGTGACTAAAACTATCTTTTTCAGGGAAAGCACATTCTTTAGCCCATACATCATATTGACTCAAAAATCCTTCCCCATAATTCACACGCATAAACGTGATATTAGGATCAACATATGAGCACCCTGTACATACCATAGCATGTGTCACAGGATGTGTTTTGCTACATGTTTTTCCCATATTTTTCTTTGGTTTTTTTTTTTTTTTACAGCTTCTGTAACTTTCAAAGTTTTAATCAATTTAACATGCTATGAAAATCAAGTGAATATACATTCTCGTGCACAGACAGAAAAGGTTCAAAATGTATTCCAAATCTCTAGACATTCATTTAATCATATAAGTTATAGGTTCACTAGAGCAAACCTTAAAAATGTAAAAGAGGGCGAGTCCACATACAGCAATTTGGTAGGACTTAGAATTTTCTCTTCCCTTCTTTTTTTTTTTAAAGAATTTCTTTTGTTATTATTATAATTTTTTTTTTTATCTCAGTAAAATTTACTTGAGCGTTAAATTTGCCAAATGTATCATGTACCGCTGATATGATGGAATGAGTCAATGGGGCATGCCATTGATAATAATTCGCCGTAAAAATACTGCGCCTCTTGTGCTTCTTAATAAGTACTCTCTTTACTTATTCATTGCTCGAACCGGACTCTTTCCATTAGCAAATATTTTTACCATTATTATCTCTCTCTCTCTTTCTCTCTCTCTCTATATATATATACCCATCAGTATATAGCTTAGTTTTGAGGCTGTGATCTAAGAAACACCAATATCTCTGCTGTCACAGAGGCGAAGTTCCTGGAACTTCTTACAAGAAATCGCTCAATGTAATACGCGCATTTCTTATATCATTGACTTCCTTTCCATACAGACAGCAATACACAATGACTTTAGAAAATTCTAATTCTAAATTCTTGATGATTCCTACCAGTCAGTGGTAAGGCTGCATCGGTCTTTCGCTCTGCACAATAAAGGGCAACCGCCTGCGTGTCAATACGGAGTTCAGGGTGAAACTTTTCCACGGGCGTCCTCCAGTTTGCTTGTTTTCCAGAAAAGCTGAAAGGACTCGCGCAGCCCAGCCAGGAGACGCCAAATTTTCGTGGAAATTAGACAACACTCGCATACTTGTCCTCTGAAGGTAAAAAGGTTTATTACAGAAAGATGGTTAATACAGGATAGAATAAAGCAGGATAGAATAATGAGAGCGCCCTGAAGCGCTTGTGCTGAACCACTACTATATATATATATGAAACGCAGAGCATGACACACATCTGTGTACCGATAAGAAGCGGTTTGAGGTAGTTCAAACAGGCTTTGTTTTAAGGTCTTAGAAAATGTTTAGACGAACCCTGAACAGAAGAACATGTTTGTGTTTCTGTAAGCAGATAAACATTCTGTACTGATCTCAGTGACATGACATGGCGTTCTTAGGCGTTCTCCTCGGATGAACATGAACAGAACAAGAACAAAACTATTACAAAGTAAAAATGAATAATTTCCCTCACACACACGATGTTGAAAACAACACAAAATGTGTTGTCCTTAATATAGGCACGCAGGTGTGTTGAAAATTAACACGTGTTATCTGTTTTAAGAGTGTATGCAATTGTCAGACTTGATCATGAGAAGATAATGGCATTGGAATTGAGCAGAACAATTTGCCTGCATCCAGTAGTCACATGCCAAATTCATTTCTTTTATTATAACGAACAAAAAACAGCCCTGTGAATTTGGCATATTACCCTACACCTATATATCATGCAGTCATTATGTTTTTGAAATAGCATAGGAAAAAATGAGCAGATATTTTCCTTTTTCATACACAGCGTTTACTAAACTGTATATGAATAAACTTAGACTGTAAAGTACGCCCTCGAGTGGCTCATGGGTTTATTCTCCCAGGAGAAAACTCAGTTTGGTCAATTCAGTAACTCAGTGTTGGTTATGTAGAAACTCTCAGAACATGCGGATGTTTACAGATGTATTGTTGCAGTTGTTTTGATCGCACCTCTAAGCCAGATTTTTATTCCCAAAGGAGAGAAATAAACAGCGTGACCCCGACGTGATTTGAACACGCAACCTTCTGATCTGGAGTCAGACGCGCTACCGTTGCGCCACGAGGTCTCGTACGTCCAGTTTCAGGGTTAATGCATTTAAATGCCTCTGTTGCCATAGAAACGCGATCTTTAAAATAATTCTGAAAGCTCATTTTAGACCAGATGACGCTACAACCTGTGTTATTATTATAGAATTAAGACCATAAGCCATTAAGATGTTTTTATTTTTGCTAGAGACAAGTTAAAACCTTGTTCAATTTCAAAAAAATAAATAAATCCACAAAAACCGAAATACAAAGTAAATGTTACAAAATAATAAATCCTACAACATGGTGACCGAAACTGAAACATACACCTGTTTCCAGACTTTTATATAGACCTGTTCACTAAAGAAATGTTTGTAATGTATTCTGTACCTATTTATCTAATATCCTATGTAATTAATAAAACACTTGTTGGGGTTGTGTTGTTATAGTAAAATAAAATGTAGCAATAATAATAATAATAATAATAATAATAATTCTCCAATAACAGTGTGTTGTAAAATGTTTTATTCGTCTTAAACCACAGCAATTAAACAATTACAGTTTTGAATTTATTAATGAATGAGAAATCATACTTTTTATCCGTTTATATTACATTTAATGTTATGGACACAAGTCCATGACACAAGTTAGCCCTGCTGAAAAAAACAAACAAAAAACAATAGAAACCCTCATAAAATTTGTATTGGTTTTAATGGTTATAATTGGAATTGTATTGGTTTTAATGGAAGCTGTGATGGTCCCTTTGGGTCTCTACTGGTAATTTGTTGCCTTTTATTCATGGCATGTAATACCTGGAACCTATCCCAGGGAGCATGGGGCACAAGTCGGGGTACACTCTGAACAAGGTGCCAATCCATCGCAGGGCACAATCACATACACATTCACACACCCATTCATACACTATGGACACTTTGGACATGCCAATCAGCCTACCATGCATGTCTTTGGACCTGGGGAGGAAACTGGAGTACCCGGAGGAACCCACAGCACAGGGAGAACATGCAAACTCCACACACACAGAGCAGTGGCGGGACTCGAACCCCCAAGTCTCTCACTTTTTTTTTATTTGTTACACAGACTCCTGAAATGTTAAGTTAGAGTCTCCTTACAGAAAAAAAATCACTCTATGAACAGTTACACACAAAATTTTTTAAAACTGTATTTATTATTTTGACTTTCATTCTGGGGTTAACCACATATGGGCGTGATGATCAGGTGTCCACATACTTTTGGCCGTAATTGACATAAACCTGTGATTTGATCTATAGCTGCACTATTGTCAGAGATGCTGTTATAGGAAATTATCAACACCTTCTCACCAAGGTGCTTTAGTGATCTATTCTTTTGGGCAGTTGTCTTCATTTGCTTTCAGTAGATGGATGGATGGATTGATTGATTGGTTGATTGATGTCTCACCTATTGTCATTTGCAAATATTTTGCATGACAAATGAATGTACTAGATGAAGCAATTATGTTACAGCTAGCACAGCTATATTACAATGCCAGTGTCACGTGACGATCGTTAATCATTAATCAACAGACCAGCGCGTGCACGCGCCAAGCGTGGAACGCGCATTTCGTTCTAATTCTATTTCTGGAACACTGGAACGCTGCATCCTGTCGGTTACCACTGGCGCGCGCTCTTCACTCGTATTCGGATTCTAGAAACCAGTTCGCTCTGCGCCCGAGCCCGGCTTCTTCTGTTCGCGAATGGAGGCGCGCGCTCCGCCTGCGCAAAGTACGTGCGCAGTCTGGCGCCATTGGGGGTTCGAGTCCAATCCAAAGCTACAAAATAAAACAAATAAATAAATAAAATCAGAGGGCCCTACTTTACTCACTTCTCCTCGCTGTTAGAAATAAAAAAAGCAATCGTGTTTCATGGTACCGTTTTAATATCACACGGAAAAAAAATCTCGAACTGAAATATGTTCCATGTTAAACAGCGTTATTTAAACAAATCTACCAAAAAAAGTGGTCGAGTGGAAGTGGGGGTGGAATGTGGGCGTGGTGGAATTGGAATCGAGACACGGGATTGGCTGGTGGCTTCGCCGCGCCGCGCGAGGAAGTGGCGTTGTTTGAGCGACCAGGGCTTTTGTGTGTGTATATGCGCGCGCGCGCGTGTATGTGTGTGTGTCTCGTGGATCTCCAGTTACACACGCGCTCATTCACGTTTCCTGTGGCTTTTATTTTCCGGCGCGTCTGTTGAGGCGTTCAACTGTACAGCAGTCGTTCCGTGGGATAAAATAATAACAACAATAATAATAATACTATTCATATCGGTAAGCTTCCTCAAAACGGTGTTTTTATTTAAATTGTTAATTTGGCGGTTGGTCGATTTGAATCTGTGAAAGGATTCCACGGCTAGGCCGCGGCTAATACACTGTAGCTAATACGGTTTAGCCGGTTTGCTAGCTGCTCCAACCGTCTCTTTTGTTTTAAATGTGTTTGTTTGTTCGTTGTTACTGATAACATTTTATCAACTTTATCTGTTTAGCCCATGGTGTCGATAATGGAACAGCTTGGAGTTAGCTTAATTGTGGTTTTCGGGTTGTTTGAGCTAGCTAGCTAGCTGGCTAGCATGGTGTGGCGCTAGTTTTGTTAAGGGGGCGGAACGCTTGTGTGTGTGTGTGTGTGTGTGTGTGTGTGTGTGTGTGTGTGTTAGCACGTCTTAGTGGAATTATTTATGACTGTAGAAAAAGGATTTTCGTCTTTCTCGAAGAAAACACAAGCTGTGTAGCTAAACTAGCTATTGACTATACGCGCGTGCTTTTAACTATCAGCGAACACGCGCGTGCTAGGTGAAGTGTTAGCGTTTCTGCGTGATCAGGGTTTTGTTTATTTTATTTAATTTATTAAACCCAGTTTTAAGATGTCGCTGACACGATGATGATTGAGCTATCTAAACAATTCGCCGTGCATTTTTTTAAAAATTAAATTTAAATGAAACATAGTTGTTTTTATTTTTATGTTAGACCCGGACGGACTTGGTTTCATATTGTTTGTTGTCTGGGAAGGGGGCGGGAACGCTGTGGCGCGCGCGCTTGCTCGCTCGTGTAGCCTGATGCAAGGGTACACAACCCTTTGTGTTACCTTTCAGAGTTAAATAATATTTTCTAAGGACCATCTTATATTTTTAACAGATGTAAAGGGGGAAAAATTCTTAACAGTAGTGTTTACCTGGTAATTGTATGTAATGGAGGTTTTTATTCCTAAACTTTTCGATTAAACAGTGTCATGGCAACAACAGCCCTTCCTACAGTGTGTGCATATACATATATTTTTTTTCAAGGATTGAACCCCCTTTCATTCACGTGACCAACCATTAAGCGTACAACATGGCATAATCAACAAGTAGTGGAAAGTAATTCCCAGTACTGCAGAACCACAAGTCCAGGGGTTGGACCCGGACTTGATCCTGATCCCACTCCTCCTCTAATCCCGAACGCATGAGACGCTCTACAGCACCGAACAGCACACATCCTGCTTGAAACAGAACGAGCTGTCTACACTTCGCCTAGGCGTCTGGTTCAAATCTGCTTGGATCGGACCGACTCAACCCCGTGGACTTTTTTGATTCTTGGATACACGTCCTGGATGTACACCATGGAACTCTCTGTGAACCACGGACCCCACCGCCAGTGCCGTTTCTGTAGTACTGAACATTAGCCATTATTTTTGTGGGTTGGTTGGCCTCAAATGAAGCTCAAATCCCTTAAATGCCCTTCTTTCTTTCAAGTAGTTTTGAGATCGGTTATTCGTTAAAATCTCTTGTGCTGTCGGTATGTATTGCATTGTTGTTGTAAGCTGAAAGACCGAGACGCTGCGAGGAAAAACGTAACTAGTGTGCATGGCTGCGTAGCCACAATATATAGTGGTTTTGTTCTGATCAGGAGTGCCGTGGTGTGTAAAGGGTTAGGGTCATGCTCAGAGTGAATACAAAGTGTAAGGTGTATACAACAGCAGTTTATTACACAGCTAAAGGGTTTTCAGTGTAGCTACATCACCTGTACAGAGAAACCAAGGCTGATGATGTGTGATTTTGCTTGATTCCAGAGGGGGGTGTGTGTAAATTTCTGTCAAGTTGCAGCTGGGTGCAAAAGAGATCAGAACCAGTGGTGTAAAGAAACTCGACTGAGTAACAGAAATTGCTTTTAAAAAATATTTTTAAGGTAACCCTCTGACCATACTCTGACTTACTGTAGCATCCATACTCGAGCTGATGTTCTCTTTCTCTCTGTATTTCTTTTTTTTCTCTCAGAGGAATGGCTGCTGAAGTGAATGGCAGCTCTGCTCCTGCAAAAGAAGAAGAGGAGCCTATGGACGTTTCGACGACGCACACAGAGAACTACCAGACTCTCATTGATGCTGGACTTCCCCAGAAAGTAGCTGAGAGTTTGGACAACATCTTCCAGACTGGTGAGCTGGTTATAAATAACTCCACCGCAAATACACAGTCTATGTTACAGCCCGTTTACATGCTTTACACGAAGAGAAGGGCTCAGCAAGAGTAAATACTTTCGTAAACACTTTCAGAAGAACTTTTTGAGCAAGTTTACTTTCATAAGGAACCTAAAACAGGTTAATTTTAGCTCGTTTGAGGTTCTGGTGTTTTGTGGCGGTATGGTGTGTGTGCATGCATAGCAAAAGGATTTTGTGTGTGTGTATGCTGCAGGTTTGGTGGCCTATGCTGATCTTGATGAGAGGGCGATCGATGCTCTGCGTGAGTTTAACGAAGAGGGAGCTCTGTCTGTACTGCAGCAGTTTAAAGAGAGTGACTTGTCTCATGTTCAGGTGAGTCCTTCGGTTGTTCTCTTTGAACCGAAAACCTTTTATAAGATCCTTTTGTTCAGTGTAAAGTGAATCATTTTTGTTTGTCAATACGTTTACACGGACAACAATAATCCAATGTTAACCTGATTAAGACAATGCTCTGATTAAGAAACTAGCATGTAAACAGCAATTTTTAATTACCTTAATCAGACTAAAGTCATACTCCAAGTAAACACAAATGGAATTAAGTCCTGTGGAGTATTCCTGTTTTAGTCGCATTATCGACGTGTATTACAGACATGTACACACCTTAATTACACTATTAACGTCGTGTGGGAGTTTTCACCGCATTTTGCGACAGGACATGTACACACACTGCAGTGCTCAACCGTTTGAGGCAAACAAGAGAGCACGGCTGCGTCCGAAACCGCGTACTTACCTACTATATAGTAGGTGTATACACGTATATCAGCTACTATATAGTAGGTAAGTATGCGGTAAGGGACACAGCCCACGCTTCAAGCAGTCCTCTGTTTGCACGTATAGCATGATAAATAATTAACTGCACTTGAAGCGTTCGTAAAATTAAAAATGAAACACCCAAAACTGTATACGGTACCATAACGAAGACCAACTGTATGTCGATACGTGAAATTCTGGAGGGACGGCGTGGCATGGAGACGTAATGACGTGATGTTAATCGATCTATGTTCTATAACATGTAAAACAGGAACAGGAAAGGAGTAATCTAAAAGCGACTCATGTAAACACCTTAATCAGTATATTGTCTTACTCAGAATAAGGTCACTAATTAGATTACTGCTGTCCATGTAAACATACTGAGTGTCTTAATTGTTTCTGTGATGCCTTGCAGAATAAGAGCGCTTTCCTGTGTGGTGTCATGAAGACCTACAGACAGAGGGAAAAGCAAGGCAGCAAAATACAGGAATCCACAAAAGGCCCTGACGAGTCCAAGATAAAGGTGAACTGTTTTTTTTTTCTTCTTCTTCTTTTGGAGAGTGAGCAATGGAGACTTGCGTGTTCAGGCACTGGATTTTATTTTGTCTCACGCTGATGACATCACTGCCCTGCCCACAGACTTTGCTGGAGAGGACCGGATATACCCTGGATGTCACTACAGGCCAGAGGAAATATGGCGGCCCGCCCCCAGAGGCAGTTTTCTCGGGCACGCAGCCTGGTATTGGCACCGAGGTAATATTTTTCAGCAAGTTTTTTTGTACGTTAACTTCTGTTAACTCGCACGGCAAACAGAAAAAAACTGGTTTAACAATGCATAAGGGTAGTTTCGTGTCGGTTAGTCTTTTTGTGAGAGTGGTCTGAATCAGGGCAAAACGAATACGTTTGGTTTTGTTTCACACTGAATGTGATTATATGACCCAAAATGTAATAAATAAATAAAAGTTGGGTGAGGGTGTGTGTAAAGAGACCAAGCCAGTAAGGCAAGAGGATTCAGGGCTGTTCCGAGTAATAAACAGGTTATAATCCATAATCAGCAAAGTAGCATTAACAAGAAGGCAATGCAGAAAGTGATGGTGTAACTCCAGCCATCATAGTGTGTAATGCACTTGTAAAACTTTTACATTCATTGATTAGAAATAAAGCATCTGGAAAACACACCTTTGTCCAATGTGTCTAGATACCACTGGATAACCAAAGTTGTGTCCCAAATGATGTACTACACACTTACGCTATGCACTATATGCTCTGCCATCTAATGTATGAATTTTAGAACGGTAGTATCGTCTTAAATGGAACATGGCTCGTTTATTGTTGTTTTGTTTTTATTAACGAACCCGGAATTGTAAGCCGTTTCTCAGACGACAGCACGTGACATCAGATGCACATTACGCGACACCGCTATCTTTAGCAGAATACCCAGTCAATGTTACCTTTCATGTCCAACATAACCCCAGTCTTCATCAGACAAAGGTGTAATCAAGAGCGTTGAAACGTGTGACCTCTAAGGCAGGGGAGCATTTTGTATTAAATGCAGCAAAGAAGATTGAAACCTGTAAACTTTACCAAACGGAGCTTGTGCAGCATGGAAGCATGACGGTGATGCACGAGTTCAAATTTATGTTTATATCTAAAATGCTCCACTGTGTGCGAGGGTTTGGGGACGCTCGTGCGAGTTCCCTAAGAGGTTCAGTTTAAATCAAGTTTGTCAGTACAGTTGCAGTCAAAATGATTCAACCGCCATTGCAAATCAGGTTTGTTGTCAAAATTTACAGATTTTCAGCTGTTTGCAATGAACAAATCAAACTAAAATAACTTAAATAGTTCACCACAGCGAATGCTTCAAGTGGTTTCCCCAAATTCAACTGAAAATACAACTTCTAATTTCTCCAGTTTCAAAATTATTCAACTTCCTGATTAGAATCCCTCACAACAGCACAAATATGCAAAACAGGTGTTGTCTCAAGCACACCTGATATAACTAATCAAGGGCTTCATTAGTTGCACCAGGTGTGCTTGAGCTGGTTAGAGGATTGTTGAGTGTCACATATAAGACTTGAAAAAGTCTTATATCTATATGAAGAAGTTTTACTGCGTCAGAGTTGATAAATTTTTTCAGTTCTCCCAGAGGTGGGTCGGAGAGCACCTCACTCAGACACTCCTTCAGTCTTCGAATCAAATGGACTTGAAAGTCTTTTGTTCTTTGAATGCTGTGAAGGTACTGATTCTTTCATTTTACTGCACGTGTAGGTGTTCGTGGGGAAAATTCCTCGGGACTTGTATGAAGACGAGCTGGTTCCGCTGTTTGAGAAGGCAGGACCCATATGGGACCTGAGGTTAATGATGGACCCTCTGTCCGGACAGAACCGCGGCTATGCGTTCATCACCTTCTGCAGCAAAGACGCTGCACAGGAGGCTGTCAAACTGGTGAGTGTGCAGAACACCACACTGACACACTTCCACACTGCACCCAGAAATGGGAGAACCCCTTACAATAGTAACCTGAATTGAATTAGCGTGATTGTATACAATCAACACGTACTTGTGTTCTCTCTCTCTCTCACACAGTGTGATAATTATGAGATCAGGCCAGGGAAGTATTTGGGTGTCTGCATATCGGTCGCCAACAACCGACTGTTTGTGGGCTCCATTCCAAAGAACAAGACCAGGGAGAGTATTTTGGAGGACTTTGGCAAAGTGACAGGTCAGAACCCTCCAAACATGCAATTATTTGTAAAACAATTAATCTACATTGGGTATATTTTAATACCCAAGAAACTAGTAGAAGGGTATGATAGCATTTCTAATTCTCAGCCGTTTATATGGTAGAGTCCTGTAAAGTTCTTGTTTGTCTCTGTATTGAGTGCAAAGGCTTATATTTGGTTCGAATATCGTGTGTGTGTGCTGGCGTGCCTGTTCCAGAGGGTCTACAGGAAGTGATTCTGTACACGCAAGCCGACGACAAGAAGAAGAACCGAGGTTTCTGCTTTCTAGAGTATGAGGACCACAAGTCAGCAGCGCAGGCCCGCCGCCGCCTCATGAGCGGCAAAATTAAGGTGTGGGGCAATCCCGTGACTGTGGAGTGGGCCGATCCGGTCGCTGAGCCTGACCCTGAGGTCATGGCCAAGGTGGGGTTGTTTTTAACGTTGTGTAGATGAAAGACTCGGTGAATGAATTCACATCAGGATTTATTTAAAGGAGGTTCTCTCAAAATGTTTTCTCAATAACTCTTTCAGGTGAAGGTGCTGTTTGTCCGTAAGCTAGCCACTTCTGTCACAGAGGAGCTGTTGGAGAAGACCTTCTCGCAGTTTGGGAAACTGGAACGTGTTAAGAAACTGAAAGACTATGCTTTCGTTCACTTTGAGGAGAGGGACGCTGCTGTTAAGGTAATAATAAAATTAGGCAGAATGTGTGATCATTCACTTGAGGGGCAGGGCGGATTATCGGCTTTATTGTACCTGCACATGTTTTTCTACATGACAAATGACGTAACAGGAAATTAATTTTAAGGGCAAGAGCACTTGATGTGCTGAATAAATGCGATGTTGAATTCTGTGCGTTTGTGTGTGTGTCAGGCCATGGAAGAGATGAATGGGAAGGAGCTTGGGGGAGAGGAGATTGAGATTGTCCTGGCTAAGCCTCCAGATAAGAAGAGGAAAGAGCGGCAAGCTGCCCGACAGACCAGCAGAAACACAGGGTGAGACTTTGCACACACTCAGAAGAGAGAAAAGGCCAGAAAACCTGTTTACTCAAAACTCGCATGTAATAACCTTAAGTCTAATAGCTGTGGTATGATATGAGAGAAAGTCTGATCAAAACAGCTGTTATGAGTTTTATCCACTCTGCATAAGAGTTTGCATTGGGGTTAAACAGGTTTTCAGTTGGTTATGAAGTTTGCAATGATGTTCCTCTTCACTGTTAATCCGCATAGATCAGGTCGAAAGATGCTCAAAATGCACCAAGGTACACTTTTCAGAATCCTTGTTGTCATCTGTGCAGGTATGATGATTATTACTACTACCCCCCACCTCGCATGCCACCCCCGGGCCGCGTCCGTGGACGAGGTGGTCGCGGTGGCTATTCTTACCCACCCGATTACTACGGCTATGAAGAATACTACGATGACTACTACGGTTACGATTACCATGACTACCGTGGTGGTTATGATGATCCCTACTATGGGTATGAAGAAGTGTACCCGATAAGGGGACGTGGCAACCGAGGGAGCCGTGGAGCTCCGCCTCCTCCCAGAGCACGCGGGGTTCCCCCGGCTCGTGGCAGAGGCGGCTATGTGCCGAGGGGAGGCGCCCCCATGGGGGCAGGACGAGGAGGACGCGGAGGAGGACGAGGCGGCCCTTTCCAATCACCCAGGGGTGGACGTGGCACCAGGGGTGCCCGTGGGAATCGTGGTGGCAACGTGGGTGGAAAGAGAAAGGCAGACGTGTTTAACCAACCGGATTCAAAACGACGCCAGACGACCAATCAGCAGAACTGGGGGTCGCAGCCAATCGCTCAGCAGCCGTTACAGCAAGGGGGCGACTACTCCAGTAACTACTACAGCAACGACACCCTGGAGTTCTCCCAAGATTCCTACGGGCAGCAGTGGAAGTAGACGACACACACATCACCCCCCATGAAAAGGTATTTGGCAACAATAAGAGAAAGGAAAAAAAAAATCACCAAAAGTAAATTAAACGCAACTCGAACACGTTCCCACCGTCCTCCTGTGGAAAAAAAAAAAACACTCAGACGTTGATTGGCTGGCAGTGTTTGACTTCTATTCTCCTTCTCCCTCCGTAGAGTATGTCAGTGACACAATAAGGATACGCCCCAGAATTGGCTTCACAAATCCTGATTGGCTGAAAGTACGTTTTGGCTGAAGACAAGAATGTATCCGTTCCTCCTCCTTCCCTTGATTGGTTTGCTCTCTCTTTCTCACACTCTCACACACGAATGACTGGGACATTTTTGTCTTAAATCATGCTCCACTTTTATCCCTTCCATTTGTTCTTTGTTTTAAAAGCCAGCAATGAACATTTTAAAAGAAACGAGAACTTTGACTTCTTTAAAAAATAAAAATAAAAAAAAAATTCATAAATAAAAAAAAAGACAAAAAAGTCTGTACGTTTAAAATCATGAAATGGTCTTACAGAAAGCTCCTGTCCAAACATTCATTCACCCCAACCCCCCCCATTCGAAAGACATCTATACTGTACACTCTCTTATTACCCCCGATCTCTTTTACTCTCTCTCTCTCTCTCTCTCGTTCTGTGGTTTATGATAGTGGCATAGGGTCTTGCTTGTACATAATGGCTATGACTAGAGCTTCATTTTCTTTTCTTTTTTTGGAAGTGGAGAAAAGAATCCACGGGAAGGAACAACAAAATTTTGTAGCTGGAAGTACCGTTAAAAGTGTATGTTTAGCATTTCTAGAAAGTAGTTAAATTGTGGTTTTTTTTTTTTTTTTTTTTTTTTTTTTTAAACCTGACATAACTTCAGACTTTTTTTTTCTTTTTTGAAATTTGCTCGTTAGGACTTTTGGTTTGGCTCACCTTAAGAGCCCTGACAGTTTGTTCTCTGATGTTTGTATTTATAACTTTTATTTTTTGTTTGTTCCGTTTCAATAAAAACTCATCCGAGCAACAATTGGTCAAGTAACTTGAAACTCAATGTTTGTGATTTTGTAAATTTTTATTTGGATTTGTACCATTCATCATTGCTTAGGAACATGGACAAACAAAAACACATTCTTAGGTCAAATCACAATTTAAATGCATATATTTTGGCTTTTTGTTTTTTTCTTTTAAACATTCACATCATTGGAGGAATTGCCTTTTCTTTCCTCACTGATGCTGTATAAAGATTAAGGAGCTACATAGCTTAATGTCTAATTTTTTTTTATGTAAATAAAACTTCTTTCAGGAGCAGGTGAAAATTTTGTCACGCAGCAGCACAGACAGTGTTACAACAGGGTTCTTGCACACGTCTGGTATAGAATTTCATATCCCTCATTTACAGACCTGATCATCTACAAATTACAGTAATTAAATCGTTTTAGAAAAAGTACATCTATTTAGTTGTAATATGGGAGCAAGATGCCAATGATCCTTATTTATCAAAGGTGCATGTGTTCAAATCTGATCACAAAACAATTTTATTTCTCTATCTGTACAGACTCCTCACATCTGGCTGTAGTGTGTGTACGTTTAAGCACAACGTTTTAACAATCTGAACAATGGTTGCAATTAAATCATCAAAATAAATCTCACCATTATCAGTAAGTGTAGGAAGTAATGATTTGAGTAGATTAAACGTGAATCAGAGACTCAAATGTGAATTCTTATCAACTCATTAGTTTTTCACTCCTTTGCATACTGTAGGCTGTTTAAAAAAGACATAAGCATCTGATGGGTACATAAAAAAAAAACTAGTGAGTGGTAACACGTGTCTATGCAGCCAAAGCTGATTCTTTAATTGCACTTCAGATCACCGCTTGTTTAAAGGTGAAACGTTCATGAATTATTTTATATGTCGATATCTGCACTAAAATGTTTACTCATTGCTATGCAACTTTGATGAATAAGCGACAGGGTCGTGAAGCGTTAACTTTAACTCTCCTAATGCATATTTTATGCATTTGACTCCTTTCATAGCACGGCTACAGACCTTTTAATAGAATCAATAAATTGGAAAACGAAATAAATAAATAAATAAAAAGCCCTAAGTAGATATGGCAAGAACCCTGTGTAAACTATTACTTGCATCATGCTGTCGGAACAATTTACACACAGTGGATATAAAAAGTCTACACACCCCTGTTAAAGTTCCCGGTTTTTATGGTGTAAAAAATGAAAGCAAGATAAGTCATGTCAGATCTTTTTCCACCTTTTAATGGAACCAGCAAAATTCAGGTAAACAAACATTTTAGGAAAAAGAAAAAACCTATGTTGAATGACCTGGTTGAATAAGTGCACACCCTTTAACTATTACTTTGTTAAAGCACCTTTTACTTATAACACAGCACTCAGTCTTTTTGGATTTGCGAATTTTATTACAGTCTTCCTTGCAATGCTCCCGATCTGTCAAACTGTGAAGAAATCTCCTGTGCACAATGCTCTTCAGGTCATTCCACAGGTTTTTAATACTATTTAGATCTGGGCTCTGACTGGGACAATCCATAATGTTGATCACCTTCTGAAGCCTTTCCTTTGTTGACTTGGATTTGTGCTTTGTGCCAAAACTGATTGGGATTTAGAGCTCTTCATGCTTATCTCCGTTAGAGACCCAATCCTTGCTGAAGAGAAGCAGCCTCACAGCATGATTCTTCCACCACCATGCTTCTCCATGAGTCTGGTGGTATTTAGGTGATGAGCTGTCTTGTTTTTGTGCCAAACATATCTTTTTATAATTATGCCCAAACGTTCTGTATTGGTCTCATCAGACCATGACACATTTTGCCACATGGTTTGGGCTGATTTAGACGACTTGGATGTCTTTCCTTGAGAAAGAGCTTCTGTCTCGCGACCCTACCCCATAGCCCAGACATGTGAAGAATTTAAGAGATTGGTGTCACTTACAAGCCTCCAGTACTTACCAGATATTCCTGCAGCTCCTTTAATGTTGCTGTAGGTCTCATGGCAGCCTCCCTGGTAAGTTTTCTTCTTGTCCTTGTGGAGGAACGTCCTGTTTTTGATGATGTCGCCATGGTGCCCCATTTTCACCACTTGTTAATCACTGCCTTCACGGTGTCCTATGGTATGTTTAATGTTTTGGAAATTCCTTTTTTTACCCCTCTCCTGATCGATACCTTTCGACAGTGAGACCCTGTACATGCTTTGTTGTGAAGATGTCAGTACTGTTCTACAGAAACTGCTGGTTTTTATTTGGCGTTAATCAGAATCACTTCATTGATGATAGCTGTAGTATGATTACTTTTGAACATGAGTTTGAATGTGATTTGGTTAATTATGAGCATAGTCACATGCACCATTATGAGTGCACGCACTTATACAGCCAGGTTATATTTAAAATGTAAATACATTTTACATTCATACATACATTTAAAAAAAAAAAAATCCATTTGTTTTTCCACTTGAATTTCATTGGTTGTTATTATCATATTTAACTTGGGTAAATTTTTTAAATCACAAAAACCCTGCTATTTTAACAGGGGTCTGTAGACTTTTTATATCCACTGTAGCCTAAATGCATAGTTGAGAGAATCTGGTTCAGTTTATTTTTGGCACAGAATGCCATGAACTAAAATTCTGTCATGGTGAGTAAATGGCCGACGGCCTGTTTGTACATCATAACTATGACATTATTGAAGCTTAATTTGAATTAGAGCTGAGTTAGTGCTTTGATATCGAGAGCCCATGAATAAATATATTCGTGTATGCAGAACTGAATTGACGATTTGTACTAAATGTACGCCATCATCCCCTTACCCCAAATATAGTCCTTTGCTTCTATAGCATTGCACTGGAGCTTAAAGGTTGTCTTTTCCATCAATATATTCCCAAATCTTCACTAAGCTGCATAATTATATTTTTAAACAAATCATCTTGAACTCTTTAACTTTCAGCTTTCCGCTTCATTTCAGCTGTCAGACTTCGGGAGGAGTGTTGTGTAATGTTATTAGTGTAAACTAGTGTGTAGTACCTAGGGTTAGGGATGGGCGATATGACGAAAGTATCATACATGATTGTCGAATTACATTTCTACGATGCCCAATTATGTATCATGATTGATTTATAGGTTTGCTATTTGTTGTAGCAATATGGTAATGTGTATATATATATATTTTTTTTATCTGGTTGATCTGTGTTGGGGGGTTTTTTGTCTAGAAAAAATAAATTCACTTAAAGTTTTTAACAATAACATTTTATTTAAAATAATAAAATAAAGAATATTTAACACTGAAAGGAGGTTTAAAAAAAATTTCAGTTTGTGATTATTGAGGGGGAAAAAACTCTTAATTTTTTTTAAATGTAATAAAAAAGATGCATCACAGAAAAGTGTGTTTATCACAATATCAATATTGTCATATCGGCCAAGCCTAGTAGAAAAAGTTATTCTGGTTATCCAAGATAGCTGTCACAACAGCGTTCAGTGACACTCTGCTCAGATTTCTGTTGGTGTAGTTGTCCGGTATTTGTTAACAGTTGTTAAATCTTGTAGTTCAAGTGCAACAGTAAAGAAGCAAACGTCTGACACCAAGCCTGTCTTGGCTGATCGACTGTTCGGGGCAAGAGGAGGATCGTGTCAGTTAGGGATTTTTATTTATTTATTTATTTATTTTGGTAATATCCAGTCTGAACCGGCCCATCTAAAGCCATCGTGAATAATCTTACATAGCGAGATCTCTCTGAAGCATCTGATGCTAGTAAGGATGCGATGTGGACTGAAATATGAATGTGATTACAGCTGATATGCGTGCTACAGACGTGCAGATTTGCGCTCTAGTGCTGCTTCTTATATCTGCTGAACAGAAACCTCTTGTAAATAATCCAATCCGTAAAAGTATTGGATTATTTTCACCTCGGCTTGAATCAGTCTCGCCTTGCGTTTCTGTCTTATCGATGTGGTCTACACCCCTGCACTATGTGGTGGTAAGTGTGAAGTGTGTGTGCTGCTGTCATCTCCACAGTGTGTATGTGTTTGGTAAGTGTTTGTCCCTTTGTATCTGACTTATCCAGGTATCCGAGCGAGAGAGAGAGCCGTTGCTAGCTTGAGGAACACACCAGAACTGTGTTCTTCTCCAGCAGGGGGTGAGCTGGTCTTTCACACTCCTCTCTCTCTCTCTCTCTCTCTCTCTCTCTCTCTCTCTCTCTCTCTCTCTCTCTCTCTCTCTCTCTTCATCCCACCTTATTTTCTTTCTGTCTTTCTAGCTCACTTGCTTTCTTTCTCTCTCTCTGTTTCTTTATCTTTATCCCACCTTATTCTCTCTTTCTCTCTCTCCCTCTCTGTGAAGTGATAATTGGCCATCCCAAATACTCACATTCCTTACGTTACATTACTGCTACATTTATTTAGATCCATTGACTATCATCCTCTGACGCTTATGACTGCTTTGTAGAGAGACACACAAATCGGACTAGTAGTTTTGTGCGATATTTATTTATTAATTAACCCCCCCCCCCCCCCCGCACTTTCCATCCTGTTTTCTCAACCCCTTCTTAAAGCCTATGTGAGCAAAAACCAAGACATATTCGATCTTTTGGACAACGGATCAAACCACATTTACAAAATTTCAGAGTAGATCTGAGCATATTGGAACAGATGCACTTCTGTACAATCCAACCCCCCCCCCCTTCCCGCACTTTAAACAATAAATAAATAAATAAAATAATTTCAGACCTAACAAGAAAATAAAAATCTGAAACCCACCCAAATGACTTTCAACATCAACTCCTATACATTAGAGAAATACATCCACCAGATACCCCTATATATACAGATGGATCCGTGTATCATCTGCATTTGTGATCAATCACCAGAAAAAGGAATATCCATCCCTAAGAACAACTAAATTTTTACAGCAGAGGCAACCGCTATCATCTTAGCACTGGCCTTCATAAAGACTAGGCAACATAAAAACTGTTTACAGATTCAAAATCATGTCTTCAAGCAATATCATCCCTAAAACATGATCACCCAACACTTGTAAAGATTCTTGAGGCCCATAATTTTAATATTTACTTCTGCTGGGTACCAGGACACTGTGGAATCTTGGGAAATGAAGAAGCAGACACTGCTGCAAAAGAAGCATTATCAGCGGATTTCAAAAAGTGTCTATATAATATCTCCCACTGACCTGAAACCCATAATAAACTCATATTAACAATAAATGGCTGAATGGGACCAATGCACCATGAACAAACTTCATGAAATCAGCCATATTGTTTGCAAAAGTAACGTTTCTCTGTTTTCATATCGCTGGGACCAGATCGTCTCCACCCGCTGTCAAATAGCTCACTCCAGGATGACACACAAGTTTTTAAATATTAGGAGAAGACTCGCCAACATGTACCTTCCGCCAAAGTCCATTATCCTTGAAACCCCGTGAGAACCATTTTTTTTTTTTTAATTTTATTCAGTCAACATTCTGGAAGAAATTTTTTACAAAGTCAAACCTAATGCAATTTGAGTTTTTAAGAAAAATAGATTTTAAACACCTTATATAGAGTACCTTAGACATTTCTCGCCATGAAAATAGCCATAGAAGCTGACATGGCATAAAAAAAAACATCCCCCTGCACTTTTGTCATGAAACAAAAAACGGTTTTCCAAAGCCTTAGTCATAAAGATTATTTACACAATTTCAGGCTTAAATATTTACTACACCCTTCCGTACTCTTCTTATTACAATACAGCTGTATTCATCAGTCGGGAACTGCTTTTTGGCAGTGGCAAGCACGAAAACTCAGCTGGGTGGTGGATTTTTAGGTGGGTCTGCATTAACATGCAGTAAACAGTTTAAAAAAAAAAAAAAAAAACCTTATCAGGACGGGCAGTGGTAGCTCAGTGGTTAAGACGTTGGACTACTGATCGGAAGGTAGTCGAGTTCAAATTCCAGCACCACTAAGCTCTCACTGCTGGGCCCTTGAGCAAGGCCCTTAACCCTCCACTGCTCATATGTATAAATGAGGTGAATGTAAGTCTTCCTGGATAAGGACATCTGCCAAATGCCATAAAACGTAAATGTTCTGTATAATCCTTCTACAAGTTGTGTAATATCCACATGGGCTGATTCACTGTTGTTCTGCTGCTCAGTGTTTGAAAACATCTAAGCGCTGACTGACTCGTTATTTAATCTCTTTCTAATTTTCATCACCATTAACATTAGTTGTAAAGTGTTAGATTTGACAGTTAAGTCTAGGCCTATTTGTTGTTTTTTTTTAATCTCATGTCATAAGTGGCATTTTTTTTCTTTCAGACTAAAACCGAATGTTTTTGACCATTTTGTGGCTAAAATTTTTTTGATTGCATCATTAATTAATGCACATGTTAACTGCAGTGTATGCTTGTTTAATGTTAGCTACATTGACAGGTTTCATTTCATATTAATGAACTTGAAGCATTCTCCATTTTCCTAGAATGAAATTCAGGGTACCTTCCCTGTCTAGAGCATGTGAGATGGGGCAAGTGGGTGTGTGTAAGTTAATATTGACAAGTTAAAAAAAAAAAAAAAAAAAAAACCTGTGCAAATCATTCCAGAATCGCACATCTGTTGGCTCGTCTCTCATATTGTTGCTGCCGACTTTAAGGGAACAAATAATGGAACTGAGGTGGTAATTTGTTTTAACATAGGTGTTCTGCCCCAATTAATGTTTAGTATATGTGTATTTACGTATGACTATCCAGATATTCAGAACTGTGCAAAAGTTTTGGGACATGCAAAGAAATGCTGTGAGGCAAAGATGCCTTCGAAAATAATGAAATGCTTCTACATTTAAAAATACTGTAAAGAGCAGTAAACGGTAATGCATGAAACAAAGGCAGTATTTGGTGTGATGACCCTGTGCTTTAAAAAAAAAAAAAAATGCAGTGGTCTGGGGTAGTTTTATAAGCAAATGAGCTGTAAGTTTTATTGAGCATCTTGTTACAGAACCAGACACGGTTCTTCTGGAGACTTTGACTGTTACACTCGCTTCTTATTTTTGCAGTGAAACCCAACAGCCTTCATTGTGGGTTTTTTTTTTTTTGTCTGAAAAGTGTGTCTTACCACTTAATATACTGCTTTCTTTACTGACGTTTTTGTGTAACATTTCATTTTGTGCTGGGAAAAAAAATGTTTGGGAATCAAAAATATTTTTTTGTAGTGACTTGATAGTGTAGAA